>NC_090033.1:17008077-17133077 GCF_037176765.1 Anolis sagrei
ATGTGTTTCCTCCACCACAGACATCCCAGTGTTCCTTTCTCCATTGGCGCCATGAACATGTCCAAGATCCCTGACAATGTCCTCCACAAACACCACACTGCCTGCCACCCACGTGAAGGTTTTCATTCCATCCTAATGTGTTTCCTCCACCACAGACATCCCAGTGTTCCTTACTCTCTCCATTGGCACCATGAACATGTCCGAAATCCCTGACAATGTCCTCCACAAACACCACACTGCCTGCCATCCACGTGAAGGTTTCCATTCCATCCTAATGTGTTTCCTCCACCACAGACATCCCAGTGTTCCTTACTCTCTCCATTGGCACCATGAACATGTCCAAGATCCCTGGAGAACAATGTCCTCCACAAACACCACACTGCCTGCCACCCAAGTGAAGGTTTTCATTCCATCCTAATGTGTTTCCTCCACCACAGACATCCCAGTGTTCCTTATTCTCTCCGTTGGCACCATGAACATGTCCAAGATCCCTGACAATGACCTCCACAAGCACCACACTGCCTGCCACCCAAGTGAAGGTTTTCATTCCATCCTAATGTGTTTCCTCCACCACAGACATCCCAGTGTTCCTTACTCTCTCCATTGGCACCATGAACATGTCCAAGATCCCTCACAATGTCCTCCACAAACAACACACTGCCTGCCACCCAAGTGAAGGTTTTCATACGGGAATGATCCCAGCCTAGGTTTTCTGTTTTTCCTCAACCACAGGCATCCCAGTGTTCCTTACTCTCTCCATTGGTACCATGAACATGTCCAAGATCCCTCACAATGTCCTCCACAAACACCATATTGTCCACCACCCAAGTGAAGGTTTTCATACGGGGACGATTCCATCCTAGGTTTTCTGTTTTTCCTCCACCACAGGCATCCCAGTGTTCCTTACTCTCTCCATTGGCACCATGAACATGTCCAAAATCCCTGCCAATGTCCTCCACAAACACCACTCTGCCCACCATCCAAGGGAAAGCTTTAGTATCTTCATCCTAGATTTTATGTGTTTCCTCCACCACAGACATCCCAGTGTTTCCGACACTCTCCATTGGTTTGGAATTTGCATGTCCCCGCCCACTGCCTCTCCCTTAACCCTTTCCTATTATTTCCTATGCCATACAGCAAACAGCAGCTGTTACTAGAGAGGTTTAGAGATTTATAGGAGTTGTAGGTCCTGGGATGTATAGTTCACCTGCAATCTAAGAATTGACTCTGAACTCCACCAACGACAGAGCCCCCATGACCAACAAAACATACTGGAGGTCTTTGGAGAGATTTATGGGAGTTATAGTTCACCTACATCCAGAGGTCTTTGGAGGGATTTATGGGAGTTGTAGTTCACCTACATCCAGAGGTCTTTGGAGAGATTTATGGGAGTTATAGTTCACCTACATCCAGAGGTCTTTGGAGGGATTTATGGGAGTTGTAGTTCACCTACATCCAGAGGTCTTTGGAGGGATTTATGGGAGTTGTAGTTCACCTACACCCAGAGGTCTTTGGAGGGATTTATGGGAGTTGTAGTTCACCTACCTCCAGAGGTCTTTGGAGGGATTTATGGGAGTTGTAGTTCACCTACCTCCAGAGGTCTTTGGAGGGATTTATGGGAGTTGTAGTTCACCTACCTCCAGAGGTCTTTGGAGGGATTTATGGGAGTTGTAGTTCACCTACCTCCAGAGGTCTTTGGAGGGATTTATGGGAGTTGTAGTTCACCTACATCCAGAGGTCTTTGGAGGGATTTATGGGAGTTGTAGTTCACCTACATCCAGAGGTCTTTGGAGGGATTTATGGGAGTTGTAGTTCACCTACCTCCAGAGGTCTTTGGAGGGATTTATGGGAGTTGTAGTTCACCTACCTCCAGAGGTCTTTGGAGGGACTTATGGGAGCTGTAGTTCACCTACATCCAGAGGTCTTTGGAGGGATTTATGGGAGTTGTAGTTCACCTACCTCCAGAGGTCTTTGGAGGGATTTATGGGAGTTGTAGTTCACCTACCTCCAGAGGTCTTTGGAGGGATTTATGGGAGTTGTAGTTCACCTACATCCAGAGGTCTTTGGAAGGATTTATGGGAGTTGTAGTTCACCTACACCCAGAGGTCTTTGGAGGGATTTATGGGAGTTGTAGTTCACCTACACCCAGAGCGCACTATGAACCCAAACAAGGATGGATCTGGACCAAACTTGGCACACGTACCCGATATGCCCAAATTTGAATACTGGTGGGTTTTGGGGGAGAATTGTCCTGGAAATTCTAAGTACTGGAGTTCTAAGTACTGGGATGTATAGTTCACCTGCAATCAATGAGCACTCTGGATCCCACCAAAGATGGAATTGGACCGAACTTGGCACACAGAGTCCCTATGACCAGGAAAAATACTGGAGATCTTTGGGGAAAATTCACCTTGATTTGCGGGAGTTGTAGTTCACCTACATCCAGAGAGCACTGTGAACCCAAACACCGATGGATCTGGACTAAACTTGGCATGCATACCCAATATGCCCAAATTTGAATACTGGTGGGTTTTGAGGGGGAATTGGCCTGGACATTTTGGAGTTGTAGGTACTGGGATTTATAGTTCACCTGCGATCAATTAGCATTTTAAACTCCACCAGAGATGGAATTGGACCAAACTTGGTACATAGAGCCCTCATGACCAGCAAAAAATACTGGAGGACCTTTGGGGAAATTCGCCTTAATTTGAGGGAGTTGTAGTTCACCTACACCCAGAGAGCACTGTGAACCCAAACAGTGATAGATCTGGACCAAACTTGGCATGCACACCTGATATGCCCAAATTTGAATACTGGTGGGTTTTGAGAGGAATTGGCCTGGAAATTTGGAGTTCTAAGTACTGGGATGTATAGTTCACCTGCAATCAATGAGCACTCTGAACTCCACCAAAGATGGAATTGGACCGAACTTGGCACACAGAGTCCCTATGACCAGCAAAAGATACTGGAGGTATTTGGGGAAAATTCACCTTGATTTGAGGGAGTTGTAGTTCACCTACATCCAGTCCTGGGATTTATAGTTCACCTGCATTCAAGGAGCACTCTGGATCCCACCAAAGAGAGAATTGGACCGAACTTGGCACACAGAGTCCCTATGACCAGCAAAAGATACTGGAGGTATTTGGGGAAAATTCACCTTGATTTGAGGGAGTTGTAGTTCACCTACATCCAGTTCTGGGATTTATAGTTCACCTGCATTCAAGGAGCACTCTGGATCCCACCAAAGAGAGAATTGGACCGAAATTGGCACACAGAGTCCCTATGACCAGGAAAAATACTGGAGGTATTTGGGGAAAATTCACCTTGATTTGAGGGAGTTGTAGTTCACCTACATCCAGTTCTGGGATTTATAGTTCACCTGCAATCAATGAGCACTCTGGATCCCACCAAAGAGAGAATTGGACCGAAATTGGCACACAGAGTCCCTACGACCAGGAAAAGATACTGGAGGTATTTGGGGAAAATTCACCTTGATTTGAGGGAGTTGTAGTTCACCTACATCCAGTCCTGGGATTTATAGTTCACCTGCATTCAAGGAGCACTCTGGATCCCACCAAAGAGAGAATTGGACCGAACTTGGCACACAGAGTCCCTATGACCAGGAAAAATACTGGAGGTATTTGGGGGAAATTCACCTTGATTTGGGGGAGTTGTAGTTCCCCTACATCCAGTCCTGGGATTTATAGTTCACCTGCATTCAAGGAGCACTCTGGATCCCACCAAAGAGAGAATTGGACCGAAATTGGCACACAGAGTCCCTATGACCAGGAAAAATACTGGAGGTACTTGGGGGAAATTCACCTTGATTTGAGGGAGTTGTAGTTCACCTACAACCAGTCCTGGGATTTATAGTTCACCTGCATTCAAGGAGCACTCTGGATCCCACCAAAGAGAGAATTGGACCGAAATTGGCACACAGAGTCCCTATGACCAGGAAAAATACTGGAGGTATTTGGGGAAAATTCACCTTGATTTGAGGGAGTTGTAGTTCACCTACATCCAGTTCTGGGATTTATAGTTCACCTGCAATCAATGAGCACTCTGGATCCCACCAAAGAGAGAATTGGACCGAAATTGGCACACAGAGTCCCTATGACCAGCAAAAGATACTGGAGGTATTTGGGGAAAATTCACCTTGATTTGAGGGAGTTGTAGTTCACCTACATCCAGTCCTGGGATTTATAGTTCACCTGCATTCAAGGAGCACTCTGGATCCCACCAAAGAGAGAATTGGACCGAAATTGGCACACAGAGTCCCTACGACCAGGAAAAATACTGGAGGTATTTGGGGGAAATTCACCTTGATTTGGGGGAGTTGTAGTTCCCCTACATCCAGTCCTGGGATTTATAGTTCACCTGCAATCAAGGAGCACTCTGGATCCCACCAAAGAGAGAATTGGACCGAACTTGGCACACAGAGTCTCTATGACCAGGAAAAATACTGGAGGTATTTGGGGGAAATTCACCTTGATTTGGGGGAGTTGTAGTTCACCTACATCCAGTCCTGGGATTTATAGTTCGCCTGCAATCAAGGAGCACTCTGGATCCCACCAAAGAGAGAATTGGACCGAACTTGGCACATAGAGTCCCTATGACCAGGAAAAATACTGGAGGTACTTGGGGGAAATTCACCTTGATTTGGGGGAGTTGTAGTTCCCCTACATCCAGTCCTGGGATTTATAGTTCACCTGCAATCAAGGAGCACTCTGGATCCCACCAAAGAGAGAATTGGACCGAACTTGGCACACAGAGTCCCTATGACCAGGAAAAATACTGGAGGTATTTGGGGGAAATTCACCTTGATTTGGGGGAGTTGTAGTTCCCTTACATCCAGTCCTGGGATTTATAGTTCACCTGCAATCAAGGAGCACTCTGGATCCCACCAAAGAGAGAATTGGACCGAACTTGGCACATAGAGTCCCTATGACCAGGAAAAATACTGGAGGTATTTGGGGGAAATTCACCTTGATTTGGGGGAGTTGTAGTTCCCCTACATCCAGTCCTGGGATTTATAGTTCACCTGCAATCAAGGAGCACTCTGGAACCCACCAAAGAGAGAATTGGACCGAACTTGGCACATAGAGTCCCTATGACCAGGAAAAATACTGGAGGTATTTGGGGGAAATTCACCTTGATTTGGGGGAGTTGTAGTTCACCTACATCCAGAGAGCACTGTGAACCCAAACATGATGGATCTGGACCAAACTTGGCATGCACATCTGATATGCCCAAATTTGAATACTGGTGGGTTATGGGGGGGGGGGGGGGGGAATTGGCCTGGACATTTTGGAGTTGTAGGTACTGGGATTTATAGTTCACCTGCAATCAAGGAGCACTCTGAACTCCACCAAAGATGGAATTGGACCAAACTTGGCACACAGAGTCCCTATGACCAGGAAAAATACTGGAGGTATTTGGGGAAAATTCACCTTGATTTGGGGGAGTTGTAGTTCACCTACATCCAGCCCTAGGATTTATAGTTCACCTGCAATCAAGGAGCACTCTGGATCCCACCAAAGAGAGAATTGGACCGAACTTGGCACACAGAGTCCCTATGACCAGGAAAAATACTGGAGGTATTTGGGGGAAAATCACCTTGATTTGGGGGAGTTGTAGTTCACCTACATCCAGTCCTGGGATTTATAATTCGCCTGCAATCAAGGAGCACTCTGGACCCCACCAAAGAGGGAACAGGACCGAAATTGGCACACAGAGTCCCTACGACCAGGAAAAATACTGGAGGTATTTGGGGAAAATCACCTTGATTTGGGAGAGTTGTAGTTCACCTAAATCCAGTCCTGGGATTTATAGTTCACCTGCAATCAAGGAGCACCCTCAACTCCACCAAAGATGGAATTGGACCACACTTGAGCCCCCGGGACCAGCAAAAGATACTGGAGGTCTTTGGGGAAAATTCACCTTGATTTGGGGGAGTTGTAGTTCACCTACACCCAGAGAGCACTGTGAACCCATACACCGATGGATCTGGACCAAACTTGGCATGTATACCTGATATGCCGACATTTTATTAATGGAGGGATTTCACGGGGAAGAGACCTTCCTTTCTGGGAGTTGTAGTTCACCCACAACCATCAAAGTGGTATCCTGCACCGATGATGGACCTGGACCAAACTTGGCATGCTGATATGGAAATTTTGGACCTTGGCCAGAAAGGAGGACGGGGTGAAAGCACGTCTGTCTCTCCGCTGACACGATTACAGGGTGATTTGGCCCACTGTCCCAAGGCCAAAGTCCGGCTCAAACAATGGCCGAGTGAGCAAACGAAATGCCATTCTGAACAAGCGATTGTGTTATCTGCAAAGGCCGGGCCAGACGTGCATTAGGACAGAAAAGACCTCCCTCAAATTCCACACCAATTGAAGGATTCAGAAACACTGGGATGTCTGTGGTGGAGGAAACACATAAAGCCTAGGATGGAATTGTCCCCCTATGAAAGCCTTCCCTTGGGTAGTGGGCAGTGTGGTGTTGGTGGAGGACATCGGTGGAGCTCTTGGACATGTTCATGGTACCAATGGAGAGAGTAAGGAACACTGGGATGTCTGTGGTGGAGGAAACGCATAAAGCCTAGGATGGAATTGTCCCCCTATGAAAGCCTTCCCTTGGGTAGTGGGCAGTGTGGTGTTGGTGGAGGACATTGGTGGGGCTCTTGGACATGTTCATGGTGCCAATGGAGAGAGTAAGGAACACTGGGATGTCTGTGGTGGAGGAAACACATAAAGTCTAAGATGGAATAGTCCTCCTATGGGTGGTGGGCAATGTGGTGTTGGTGGAGGACATCGGTGGGGCTCTTGGACATGTTCATGGTGCCAATGGAGAGAATAAGGAACACTGGGATGCCTGTGGTGGAGGAAACACATAAACTCTAAGATGGAATTGTCCCCCTATGAAAGCCTTCCCTTGGGTGGTGGGCAGTGTGGTGTTGGTGGAGGACATTGGTGGAGTTCTTGGACATGTTCATGGTGCCAATGGAGAGAGTAAAGAACACTGGGATGCCTGTGGTGGAGGAAACGCATAAAGCCTAGGATGGAATTGTCCCTCTATGAAAGCCTTCCCTTGGGTGGTGGGCAGTGTAGTGTTGGTGGAGGACATCGGTGGGGCTCTTGGACATGTTCATGGTGCCAATGGAGAGAGTAAGGAACACTGGGATGTCTGTGGTGGAGAAAACGCATAAAGGCTAGGATGGAATTGTCTCCCTATGAAAACCTTCCCTTGGGTGGTGGGCAGTGTGGTGTTGGTGGAGGACATTGGTGGGGCTATTATTCTATTATTATTATTAAGCAGAGGCTGCATGGCCATCTGTCGGGACTGCTTTGATGGTGCTCTTTCCACAAGGCACAATGGGGTTGGATTGGATGGCCTTTGGGGTCCCATCCAACTCTATTATTCTATTATTATTATTATTATTATTATTATTATCATTATCATTATGATGGTGTCTTCTTTGATGTATTTTGGGAGCTATCATTCTATTCTATGCACATTATTATTATTATTATTATTATTATTATTATATTACTATGGTGATGAATGGCCATCTGTTGGGAGGGCTTTGATGGTGTCTTCTCTGATGCACTTTGGGTGCTATCATTCTATTCTATGTGTATTACCATTATTATTATTATTACTATTATTATTATTATTACTACTACTACTACTATGGTGATGAATGGCCATCTGTTGGGAGGGCTTGGATGGATAGATAGACAGACAGGTAGATGATAGATGGATGGATAGATAGATTGACAGATAAATAGATGGACGGATGGATGGATGGATTGATAGACAGACAGATAGATGAATAGATGGACAGATAGATAGACGGACAGGTGGATGCATAGATAGACAGACAGACAGATAGATTGACAGATTGACAGATAAATAGATGGACGGATGGATGGATGGATTGATAGACAGACAGACAGACAGATAGATGAATAGATGGATGGATAGATAGATGGGTGGATAGATAGATAGATAGATAGATAGATAGATAGATAGATTATAGATGGATGGATAGATAAATTGACAGATTGACAGATAAATAGATGGATGGATGGATGGATGGATGGACAGACAGACAGGCAGACAGATGAATAGATGGACGGATAGATGGACGGATGGATAGATAAATAGATTGACAGATAAATAGATGGACAGATGGATGGATGGATAGATAGATAGATAGATAGATAGATGGATAGACAAATAGATGGATTTGATGGATAGCACTTTGGGTGCTATCATTCTATTCTATGTATATTACTATTATTATTATTATTACTATGGTGATGAATGGCCATCTGTTGGGAGGGCTTCGATGGTGTCTTCTTTGATGCACTTTGGGAGCTATCATTCTATTCTATGCATATTATTATTATTATTATTATTATTATTATTATTATGGTGACGCATGGCCATCTGTTGGGAGGGCTTTGATTGTGTCTTCTTTGATGCACTTTGGGAGCTATGGTGATGACTGGTCATCTGTTGGGAGAGCTTTGATGGTGTCTTCTCTGATGCACTTTGGGTGCTATCATTTTATTCTATGTATATTATTATTATTATTATTATTATTATTATGGTGATGAATGGCCATCTGTTGGGAGGGCTTTGATGGTGTCTTCTCTGATGCACTTTGGGTGCTATCATTCTATTCTATGCATATTATTATTATTATTATTACTATGGTGATGAATGGCCATCTGTTGGGAGGGCTTTGTTGGTGTCTTCTCTGATGCGCTTTGGGTGCTATCATTCTATTCTATGCATATTATTATTATTATTATTATTATTATTATTATTATGGTGATGAATGGCCATCTGTTGGGAGGGCTTTGATTGTGTCTTCTTTGATGCATTTTGGGAGCTATGGTGATGACTGGTCATCTGTTGGGAGAGCTTTGATGGTGTCTTCTCTGATGCACTTTGGGTGCTATCATTCTATTCTATGTATATTACTATTATTATTACATTATTATATTATTATTATTATCATTATTATTATTATTATTACTATGGTGATGAATGGCCATCACTTGGGAGGGCTTTGATTGTGTCTTCTTTGATGCATTTTGGGAGCTATGGTGATGACTGGTCATCTGTTGGGAGGGCTTTGATGGTGTCTTCTCTGATGCACTTTGGGTGCTATCATTCTATTCTATGTATATTACTATTACTATTATTATTATTATTATTATTATTATTATTATTATTATTATGGTGATGAATGGCCATCTCTTGGGAGAGCTTTGATGGTATCTTCTTTGATGCACTCTTTGATCATTGCATTGAAATGTTTGCCTTTGTGGCAACGATCGCGGCCAAAGTTCCCTCGACCCAAAGACACATCTTGGCCATTGATTAACGTGCGGTCAGTGGACAGAGGGATGCCTCAATCCCATGCGCAAACACCACCTTTGCCCTCTGGAGAATTTGCAAAAATCTATGCGATTCATGCAGCTCGAGGGGCGCATGGATCCCACAGCGTCGCCGCGCGCATCCTTTTGAAGCTCCTTTCCACCTGGAAGGATCCCTTGGCCCATAGATAAGGCTTGCGTCGTTCCGTTTGGCACGGCGCTTGAAAGGATAAGCAAAACCGAGGATGACGCCCTGCTTGTTTGTCCAGGCAGAGGGCCAGCCGCCCGGAGGGTCACCCGAGGGATGTGTCACAAAGGCTGCCCTCTCGCCACATCCGCCGCCGCAAGCAAACATTGGCCGGCGACAAAGAATCGGCAGCTCGGTGAAATCCAGGCACGACACAATGCTTTAAAGCAGGCATGGGCCAACTTCTTGCCTTTCCCCCTTCTCCAGCTCTGTTCGGAGTCCAAAACACCTGGAGGGAGCGCCAAAGTTGGCCCAGGCCTGCTTTAAAGCATGCAATCGTTATACAATACCCGGTGCACATATATGCAGCGTTGCCCCTACTTTCTCCCTTCTCCAGCTCTGAGAAGGCCTACCTCGCAATGTCTCCATGACAATATGGCTCTTGGTGGTCTTTCCTTCCTTCCCACCTCTTTTTCCTTTCTTTTCCTTTCCTTTCTTGCCCAATGTTTTCTCTTTCTTTCCTTTCCCCCTTCTCCAGCTCTGAGAAGGACTACCAGCTGTTCGGAATTGTGAGTCGGAGTCCAAAACACCTGGAAGGAGCGCCAAAGTTGGCCCAAGCCTGCTTTAAAGCACATATACACAGCGTTGCCCCTACTTTCTCCCTTCTCCAGCTCCGAGAATGTCTGAGAATGTCTGAGAATGTCTCAATGACTGGTGCACATATACGCAGCGTTGCCCCTACTTTCTCCCTTCTCCAGCTCTGAGAATGTCTGAGAATGTCTCTATGACTGGTGCACATATACGCAGCGTTGCCCCTACTTTCTCCCTTCTCCAGCTCTGAGAATGTCTGAGAATGTCTCAATGACTGGTGCACATATACGCAGCGTTGCCCCTACTTTCTCCCTTCTCCAGCTCTGAGAATGTCTGAAAATGTCTCAATGACTGGTGCACATATACACAGCGTTGCCCCTACTTTCTCCCTTCTCCAGCTCTGAGAATGTCTGAGAATGTCTCAATGACCGGTGCACATATACGCAGCGTTGCCCCTACTTTCTCCCTTTTCCAGCTCTGAGAATGTCTGAAAATGTCTCAATGACTGGTGCACATATACACAGCGTTGCCCCTACTTTCTCCCTTCTCCAGCTCTGAGAATGCCTACCTCACAATGTCTCCATGACAATACAGCTCTCTTGGTGGTTCTTTCCTTCCTTCCCACCTCTTTTTCCTTTCTTTTCCTTTCCTTTCTTGCCCAACATTTTCTCTTTCTTTCCTTTCCCCCTTCTCCAGCTCTGAGAAGGACTACCAGCTGTTCGGAATTGTGAGAGTCGGAGTCCAAAATACCTGGAGGGAGCGTCAAAGTTGGCCCAAGCCTACTTTAAAGCACATATACACGGCGTTGCCCCTACTTTCTCCATTCTCCAGCTCTGAGAATGCCTACCTCGCAATGCCTCCATGACAATATAGCTCTCTTGGTAGTTCTTTCCTTCCTTCCCACCTCTTTTTCCCCTTTCTTTTCCTTTCCTTTCTTTCCCAACTTTTTCTCATTCTTTCCTTTCTTCTTTCTCCAGCTCTGTGAAGGCCTGCCTCACAATGTCTCCATGCCAACATCGTTTTCTGTATGGTTTTTTTCTTCCTTCTCTTCTTCTCTCTTGGCTTCCCTTCTTTCTTTTCCTTCCCTTTCCTTCCCTTCTTTTTCTCTCTTCCTTTCCTTTCTTCCTTCTCCAGCTCTGAGGGCCTACTTCCCAATATCTCCATAGCAATATGACTCTCATGGTGACTCTGTTCTTCCCTTCTTCTCACCACCCTTCCCTTCTTCCTTTCCTTTCTTCTCTTTCCTTTTCCCTTTCCTTCTTTCCTTCCCTTTCCTTTCTTTCCCCCTTCTCCAGCTCTGAGAAGGCCTACCTAACAATGACCCTATGGCAATAGCGTTCTCTTGGTGGCACTTTCATACCTGCCTTCAGTCTTCCCTCCCTTCCTCCTCCCTCGCTTCTTCTTTCCTTTTCTTTTCCTTATTTCCCTTTCTTTTTCTTTCCTTTCTCCCTTCTCCATCTCTGAGAAAGCCCACCTCACAATGTCTCCATGGCTCCCTTGCTGGCTCTTTCCTTTCTTCCATTCTTCTTCCCTTGCTTCCTTCCTTCCCCTTCTTTTTCTCTTTCTTTCTTTCCTTTCTCCCTTCTCCAGCTCTAAGAAGGCCTGCCTTACAATATCTCCATGGCAAGATGGCTGTCTTGGTGGCTTTTCCCCCCCATTCTTCCTCCCTTCCTTTCCCTTATTTTTCTTCTTTCTTTCTTTCTTTCTTTCTTTCCTTCCTTTCTTCCTTCTCTAACTCTGAGAAGGCCTGTCTTACAATATCTCCATGGCAAGATGGCTGTCTTGGTGGCTCTTTCCTTTTTTCCATTCTTCCTCCCTCCTTTCCTTCCTTTCTTCCTTTACCTTCTTTTTCTCTTTCTGTCTTTCCTTTCTTCCTTCTCCATCTCTGAGAAGGCCCATCTTACAATCTCCATGGCAATATGGCTCTCTTGGTGGCTCTTTCCTTCCTTCCATTCTTCATCCCTTCCATTCCCTTATTTTTCTCCTTCCTTCCTTCCTTCCTTCCCTCCTTCCTTTCTCCCTTCTCCAGCTCTGAGAAGGCCCATCTCACAATATCTGCATGGCAATATGGTTCTCTTGGTGGCTCTTTCCTTTCTTCCATTCTTCATCCCTTCCATTCCCTTATTTTTCTCCTTCCTTCCTTCCTTCCTTTCTTTCTTTCTACCTTCTCCAGCTCTGAGAAGACCTGTCTTACAATATCTCCATGGCAAGATGGCTGTCTTGGTGGCTTTTTCCTTTCTTCCCTCCCTCCCTCCCTCCCTCCCTTCTTTTTCTCTTTCTATCTTTCCTTTCTCCCTTCTCCATCTCTGAGAAGACCCATCTTACAATATCTCCATGGCAAGATGGTTCTCTTGGTGGCTCTTTCCTTCCTTCCATTCTTCATCCCTTCCATTCCCTTATTTTTCTCCTTCCCTCCTTCCTTTCTCCCTTCTCCAGCTCTGAGAAGGCCCATCTCACAATATCTGCATGGCAATATGGTTCTCTTGGAGGCTCTTTCTTCCATTCGTCATCCCTTCCATTCCCTTATTTTTCCTCCTTCCTTCCTTCCTTCCTTCCTTCCTTCCTTCCTTCCTTCCTTCCCTCCTTCCTTCTCCAGCTCTGAGAAGGCCCATCTCACAATATCTCCATGGCAATATGGCTCTCTTGGTGGCTCTTTCCTTTCTTCCATTCTTCATCCCTTCCATTCCCTTATTTTTCTCCTTCCTTCCTTCCTTCCTTCCTTCCTTCCTTCCCTCCCTCCTTCCTTTCTCCCTTCTCCAGCTCTGAGAAGGCCCATCTCACAATATCTCCATGGGCAATATGGTTCTCTTGGTGGCTCCTTCCTTTCTTCCATTCATCATCTCTTCCATTCCCTTATTTTTCTCCTTCCTTTCTTCCTTCCTTCCTTCCTTTCTCCCTTCTCCAGCTCTGAGAAGACCCATCTTACAATATCTCCATGGCAATATGGCTCTCTTGGTGGCTCTTTCCTTCCTTCCATTCTTCATCCCTTCCATTCCCTTATTTTTCTCCTTCCTTCCTTCCTTCCTTCCTTCCTTCCTTCCTTCCTTCCTTCCTTCCCTCATTCCTTTCTCCCTTCTCTAGCTCTGAGAAGGCCTGCCTTACAATATCACCATGGCAAGATGGCTGTCTTGGTGGCTCTTTCTTCTTTTCCATTCTTCCTCCCTTCCTTTCCCTTCTCTCTCTCTCTCTGTCTTTCCTTTCTCCCTTCTCCAGCTCTGAGAAGGCCCATCTCACAATATCTCCATGGCAATATGGCTCTCTTGGTGGCTCTTTCCTTTCTTCCATTCTCCATCCCTTCCATTCCCTTATTTTTCTCCTTCCTTCCTTCCTTCCTTCCTTCCTTCCTTCCTTCCTTCCTTCCTTTTTTCTTTCTTTCTTTCTTTCTTTCTTTCTTTCTTTCTTTCTCTCTCCCTTCTTCAGCTCTGAGAAGACCTGCCTTACAATATCTCCATGGCAAGATGGCTCTCTTTGCAGCTCCTCCCTCCCTCCCTCCCTCCCTCCCTCCCTTCCTTCCTTCCTTCCTTCCTGTCCCTTCTTTTTCTCTTTCTGTCTTTCCTTACTTCCTTCTCCATCTCTGAGAAGGCCCATTTCACAATATCTCCATGGCAATATGGCTCTCTTGGTGGCTCTTTCCTTCTTCCATTCTTCATCCCTTCCATTCCCTTATTTTTCCTCCTTCCTTCCTTCCTTCCTTCCTTCCTTCCCTCCTTCCTTTCTCCCTTCTCCAGCTCTGAGAAGACCTGCCTTACAATATCTCCATGGCAATATGGTTCTCTTGGAGGCTCTTTCTTCCATTCATCATCCCTTCCATTCCCTTAGTTTTCTCCTTCCTTCCTTCCTTCCTTCCTTCCTTCCTTCCTTTCTTCCTTCCTTCCTTCCTTTCTCCCTTCTCCAGCTCTGAGAAGGCTTGCCTTACAATATTTCCGTGGCTCTTTTTGCAGCTCTTTCCTTCTTTCCTTCCTTCCTTCCTTCTTTCTACTTAGAGACTCATCGCCTTTCTTTTCCAGTGACATCACTGAGGGCCACTTTACCTAGCAACGGCCTTAGCAACGGCAACAACAACAACCACCACCAAGCCTTCCATCTTGTCCACAACATCCTTTAAAACCATAGGTTTGTAAACATTCCTAGTAAACAACAACAACAACTATAGATGGAACCCTCCCAGGTATTCCCATGCGCAGGAATATAATTTGCAGGCATGTATCCCAGTAACAACCACTATATTCCAGTAACCCACCCGTCGCTGTCCGGTATGAGAATGTCCAGGCCTTGTTCCATTATCTGGGAAATGCAGCTATTTTGGGCTTATCTCTCTCAAAGTGCCACAGACAGCCGACTATCTGGAAGGAATCCGCTCCGTTCCTAAAGCTTTCCTTTCACCAACGATGCCCGAAGGACCTGTCTCGGCTAGGTTATATGGACATCTTATGGACAATCCCAATCCCAGCCATTTGTAGGATTAATATGTTCCCATAAACGTATCCCTGTGTATGGCGGAAGGAAAACGCACCAATTGACATTGTCGAAAATTGTTTCTACATCCGTTAGCCTAATCCTAGATCACTTCTTGCTCCACTCTTTTAGTGAATGGGGATGATGCATTACTTGGATGATGGTCAGAAAGACAAATTGTTAAAGGTGCCACTGAATGGTGCATATTGCTAAAGGCATATTCCAAAACGAGACATAACTTCACTGGGTTGCTGTGAGTTTTCTGAGCTGTCCGGCCATGTTCCAGAAGCATTCTCTCCTCACGTTTCACCTGCATCTGTTGCAGGGATCCCCAGAGGTTGTGAGGTCCTGCCACTGATCAGCCTGGTTCACTTATGATTTAGAGATGATTGTGGGGTTTCCTAGAGCTCCCTCTCTGATAAATCTGACTTGCAAATCCAAGGGTTCCAAGGTCGGTCAGAGGAGCCAGAAACTGCAACATTAGATAAGGAGCTTGGTTAAGAGACCTCACAACCTCTGAGGATGCAAGCTATATGGCCATGTTTTAGAAGCATTCTCTCCTGATGTTTCGCTTGCATCTACAGCAGGTATCCTCAGAGGTTGTGAGGTCTCTTTGCCCAACTCCTTATCTAATGTTGCAGTTTCTGGCTACTCTGACCGACCTTAAAGATTAGCCTGGTTCAATGATGATTTAGAGATGATTGTGGGGTTTCCTAGAGCTCTCTCTCTGAGAAATCTGACTTGCAAATCCAAGGGTTCCAAGGTCGGTCAGAGGAGCCAGAAACTGCAACATTCGATAAGGAGCTTGGCGAAGAGACCTCACAACCTCTGAGGATGCAAGCTGTATGGCCATGTTTTAGAAGCATTCTCTCCTGATGTTTCGCTTGCATCTACGGCAGGCATCCTCAGAGGTTGTGAGGTCTCTTTGCCCAACTTCTTATCTAATGTTGCACTTTCTGGCTACTCTGACCGACCTTGAAGATCACTCTGGTTCACTGATGATTTAGTGATGATTGTGGGGTTTCCTGGAGCTTGAAGTGATGAAGATTCAAGTAAAAAAATGATGCTTCTCTCTCTGAGAAATCTGACTTGCAAATCGAAGGGTTCCAAGGTTGCTCAGAGGAGCCAGAAACTGCAAAATTCAAAAGCAGTTTGGCAAAGAGACCTCACAACCTCTGAGAATGTAACCTGTATGTAACCTGCATTTGCTCCTGACGTTTCGCTTGCATCTACGGCAGGCATCCTCAGAGGTTGTGAGGTTTCTTTGCCCAACTCCTTTTCTAATGTTGCAGTTTCTGGCTACTCTGACCAGCCTTGAAGCCCTGCAATTTACAAGTCAGATTTCTCAGAGAGAGGCCATGTTTCAGAAGCATTATCTCGTGACGTTTCACTTGCATCTATGAGAATGGCCAATTGCTACAGGTGGCACTGAATGGTGAATATTGCTAAAAGTGCCACTGAATGGCGGAAGGAAAACGCACCAGTTGACATTGTCGAAAACTGTTTCTACGTCCGTTAGCCTAATCCTAGATTGCTTCTTGCTCCACTCTGTTAGTTGAATGGGGATGATGCATTACTTGGATGATGGTGAGAACGGCAAATTGTTAAAGGTGCTACTGAATGGTGGAAGGAAAACGCACCAATTGACATTGTCGAAAACTGTTTCTACAGCCGTTAGCCTAATCCTAGATCACTTCTTGCTGCACTCTGTTAGTGAATGGGGATGATGCATTACTTGGATGATGGCAAGAATGACAAATTGTTAAAGGTGCCACTGAATGGTGGATATTGCTAAAGGTGCCACTGAATGGCAAAAGGAAAACGCACCAATTGACATTGTCGAAAACTGTTTCAACATATGTTCGCCTACTCCTAGATTGCTTCTTGCTCCACTCTGTTAGTGAATGGAAATTATGCATTACTTGGATGATGGTGAGAATGACAAATTGTTAAAGGTGCCACTGAATGGTGGATATTGCTAAAGGTGCCACTGAATGGCAGAAGGAAAACGCACCAATTGACATTGTCGAAAACTGTTTCAACATATGTTCGCCTACTCCTAGATTGCTTCTTGCTCCACTCTGTTAGTGAATGGAAATTATGCATTACTTGGATGATGGTGAGAATGACAAATTGTTAAAGGTGCCACTGAATGGTGGATATCGCTAAAAGTGCCACTGAATGGCGGAAGGAAAACGCACCGATTGACATTGTCGAAAACCGTTTCTACATCCATTAGCCTAATCCTAGATCGCTTCTTGCTCCACTCTGTTATTCAATGAGGATGATGCATTACTTGGACGATGGTGAGTATGACAGATTGTTAAAAGTACCACTGAATGGCGGAAGGGAAACGCACCAATTGACATTGTCGAAAACTGTTTCTACATCTGTTAGCCTAATCCTAGATCACTTTTTGCTCCACTCTGTTAGTGAATGGGAATGATGCATTACTTGGACGATGGTGAGTATGACAGATTGTTAAAGGTACCACTGAATGGCGGAAAGAAAACGCACCAATTGACATTGTCGAAAACTGTTTCTACATCCGTTCGCCTAATCCTAGATTGCTTCTTGCTCCACTCTGTTAGTGAATGGGAATGATGCATTACTTGGACGATGGTGAGAATGACAAATTGTTAAAGGTGCCACTGAATGGCGGAAAGAAAACGCACCAATTGACATTGTTGATAACTGTTTCTACATCCGTTCGCCTAATCCTAAATTGCTTCTTGCTCCACTCTGTTAATGAATGGAAATGATGCATTACTTGGATGATGGTGAGAATGACAAATTGTTAAAGGTGCCACTGAATGGTGAATATTGCTAAAAGTACCACTGAATGGCGGAAGGAAAACGCACCAATTGACATTGTCGAAAACTGTTTCTACATCTGGTAGCCTAATCCTAGATCGCTTCTTGCTCCACTCTGTTATTGAATGAGGATGATACATTATTTGGACGATGGTGAGTATGACAGATTGTTAAAGGTACCACTGAATGGTGGAAGGAAAACGCACCAATTGACATTGTCGAAAACTGTTTCTACATCCGTTCGCCTAATCCTAGATTGCTTCTTGCTCCACTCTGTTAGTGAATAGGGATGATGCATTACTTGTATGATGGTGAGAACGACAAATTGTTAAAGGTGCCACTGAATGGTGGAAGGAAAACGCACCAATTGACATTGTCGAAAACCATTTCTATGTCCGTTAGCCTAATCCTAGATTGCTTCTTGCGCCACTCTTTCAGTGAATGGGGATGATGCATTACTTGGATTATGGTGAGAACTACAAATTGTTAGAGGTGCCACTGAATGGTGAATATTGCTAAAGTTGCCACTGAATGGCGGAAGGAAAATGCACCAATTGACATTGTCGAAAATGGTTTCTCCATCCGTTCGCCTAATCCTAGATCGCTTCTTGCTCATTACTTGAGAACGACAAATTGTTAAAGGTGCCATTGAATGGCGGAAGGAAAACGCACCAATTGACATTGTCGAAAACTGTTTCTACATCTGTTAGCCTAATCCTAGATCGCTTCTTGCTCATTACTTGAGAATGACAAATTGTTAAAGGTGCCATTGAATGGCGGAAGGAAAACGCACCAATTGACATTGTCGAAAACTGTTTCTACATCCATTAGCCTAATCCTAGATCACTTTTTGCTCCACTCTGTTATTGAATGGGGATGATGCATTACTTGGACGATGGTGAGAATGACAAATTGTTAAAGGTGCCACTGAATGGTGGAAGGAAAACGCACCAATTGACATTGTCAAAAACTGTTTCTACAGCCGTTCGCCTAATCCTAGATTGCTTCTTGTTCCACTCCTCTAGTGAATGGGGATGATGCATTACTTGGACGATGGTGAGTATGACAGATTGTTAAAGGTACCACTGAATGGCGGAAGGGAAACCCACCAATTGTCATTGTCGAAAACTGTTTCTACATCCATTCACCTAATCCTAGATTGCTTCTTGCTCCACTCTGTTAGTGAATGGGAATGATGCATTACTTGGACGATGGTGAGAATGACAAATTGTTAAAGGTGCCACTTAATATTGCTAAAGGTGCCACTGAATGGCGGAAGGAAAACGCACCAATTGACATTGTCGAAAACTTTCTACATCCGTTAGCCTAATCCTAAATTGCTTCTTGCTCCACTCTGTTATTGAATGAGGATGATGCATTACTTGGACGATGGTGAGTATGACAGATTGTTAAAGGTGCCACTGAATGGCGGAAGGAAAACGCACCAATTGACATTGTTGATAACTGTTTCTACATCTGTTCGCCTAATCCTAAATTGCTTCTTGCTCCACTCTGTTAGTTAATGGTGATGATGCATTACTTGGACAATGGTGAGAACGACAAATTGTTAAAGGTGCCACTGAATGGTGGATATTGCTAAAAGTGCCACTTAATGGTGGAAGGAAAACGCACCAATTGACATTGTCGAAAACTGTTTCTACATCTGGTAGCCTAATCCTAGATCGCTTCTTGCTCCACTCTGTTATTGAATGAGGATGATGCATTATTTGGACGATGGTGAGTATGACAGATTGTTAAAGGTACCACTGAATGGCGGAAGGAAAACGCACCAATTGACATTGTCAAAAACTGTTTCTACATCTGTTCACCTAATCCTAGATCACTTTTTGCTCCACTCTGTTAGTGAATGGGGATGATGCATTACTTGGACAATGGTGAGAATGACAGATTGTTAAAGGTACCACTGAATGGCGGAAGGAAAACGCACCAATTGACATTGTCAAAAACTGTTTCTACATCTGTTCGCTTAATCCTAGACTGCTTCTTGCTCCACTCTGTTAGTGAATAGGAATGATGCATTACCTGGACGATGGTGAGAATGACAAATTGTTAAAGGTGCCACTGAATATTGCTAAAGGTGCCATTGAATGGCGGAAGGAAAACGCACCAATTGACATTGTCAAAAACTGTTTCTACATCTGTTCGCCTAATCCTAGATTGCTTCTTGCTCCACTCTTTCAGTGAATGGGGATGATGCATTACTTGGATGATGGTGAGAATGACAAATTGTTAAAGGTGCCACTGAATGGTGAATATTGCTAAAGGTGCCACTGAATGGCGGAAGGAAAACGCACCAATTGACATTGTCGAAAACGGTTTCTACATCTGTTAGCCTAATCCTAGATCGCTTCTTGCTCATTACTTGAGAACGACAAATTGTTAAAGGTGCCATTGAATGGCGGAAGGAAAACGCACCAATTGACATTGTCGAAAATGGTTTCTACATCTGTTAGGCTAATCCTAGATCGCTTCTTGCTCATTACTTGAGAACGACAAATTGTTAAAGGTGCCATTGAATGGCGGAAGGAAAACGCACCAATTGACATTGTCGAAAACGGTTTCTACATCTGTTAGCCTAATCCTAGATGGCTTCTTGCTCATTACTTGAGAACGACAAATTGTTAAAGGTGCCAAGTAATGCGGAAGGAAAATGCACCAATTGACATTGTCGAAAATGGTTTCTACATCTGTTAGCCTAATCCTAGATCGCTTCTTGCTCATTACTTGAGAATGACAAATTGTTAAAGGTGCCATTGAATGGCGGAAGGAAAACGCACCAATTGACATTGTTGAAAATGGTTTCTCCATCCGTTTGCCTAATCCTAGATCGCTTCTTGCTCATTACTTGAGAACAACAAATTGTTAAAGGTGCCACTGAATGGCGGAAGGAAAACGCACCAATTGACATTGTCGAAAATGGTTTCTACATCCGTTTGCCTAATCCTAGATCGCTTCTTGCTCATTACTTGAGAACGACAAATTGTTAAAGGTGCCATTGAATGGCGGAAGGAAACCAACCAATTGACATTGTCGAAAACTGTTTCTACATCCATTCGACTAATCCTAGATTGCTTCTTCCTCCACTCTGTTAGTGAATGGGAATGATGCATTACTTGAATGAAGGTGAGAACGACAAATGGTGCCGACTGGTGCATATTTGGAACTGATGCACGTTGCCGGCTGTGTGTCGGTCACCTTGCCGGTTTGGCTACGCAGCAATGTGAAAGCAGATCTCTACCGAATGCAGTAGATCTTTGGATGTGATTTTTTCCTCCCTTCTCGGCCCCTCTGGTCATGCGGCTTTTTGCGCATGAACACCGCTGACCTTTTCCGGTAATACCGAATGGCCGGAGCTAAAGAAAAATGCTGAGCCGATTATGGCCAGGGAGGAAAATCACACAGGGATCATAGGGAGGCCCCAGGGACCTTCATGCAATTAGCCGGCTTCCCAAACAAGGGGTTTTGGCATTTTTTCCCCGGGGTTTTAGCCGTAATTCCTCCAGATCTTCACAACAACAAGGGCATCAAGGCCCTTTCTCCGCCAGGAAAGGCCCGCTTCCCCTCCAACACACAGGACGGACTGTTATTTATTATTCCGCACACCCCTCCCGGGTAAACAGCCGTGCCCCCATTTGTTCTGGTGTGGCATTCGGACTGATGCTAATCAGCGCATAAATATAATGCGCTGGAATGATCCAGGCCCCCGAAAAGCTGCGTTTTGGCCAGAGAAGGAGGCGCAGCCACGGGAGCCGAGCCTGTGTAGTCGCCTATTGAAAAGCAAGTCCCGTACTGCCTGCTAAGGCTTGGAAAGCAGCCTAGTGCTGCGATTCTGCAAAACAGAATTTGAAACTTTGCTGCTGTTGTTCTTCAAATTCTTCCTCTCTTTCTTCCTTTTCCTCTTCTTCTTCTTCGTTCTCTTCTTCGTCATCTTTACTTCCGTCTCTTCTTCCTCTGCTACTTCCTCTTCTTCCTCTTTTTCTTTTTTCTTCTTCTTTTCTTCTCATCTTCATCCTCTTCTTCCTCTCTTCTTCCTTTTCCTCTTCTTCTGCTTTTTCTTTTTTCTTTTTCTTTTCTTCCTCCCTTTTACTTCTGCCTCTTCTTTCTCTGCTAATTCCTTTTTCTCGTCTTCATCCTCTTCTTCCTCTCCTCTTCCTTTTCCTTTTTCTTCTTCTTTCCTTCCTCACTTTTACTCCTGCCTCTTCATCCTCTTCTTCTTCATTTTTTACTTCTGTGTCTTCTTCCTCCACTACTTCTTTTTTTTCTCGTCTTCATCCTCTTCCTCTTCTCCTTTTTTCTCTACTTCATCCTTTCCTTCCTCACTTTTACTTCTGCCTCTTCTTTCTCTGCTAATTCCTTTTTCTTATCTTCATCCTCTTCTTCCTCTCTTTCTCCTTTTCCTCTTCCTCTTCTTTTTCCTTTTTCTTCTTCTTTTCTTCCTCACTTTTACTCCTGCCTCTTCGTCCTCTACTTCTACATTTTTTACTTCTGTGTCTTCTTCCTCCACTACTTCTTTTTTTCTCATCTTCATCCTCTTCTTCCTCTTCTTTTTTCTCTTCTTCGTCCTTTCCTTCCTCACTTTTACTTCTGCCTCTTCTTCCTCTGCTACTTCCTTTTTCTCATTTTCATCGTCTTCTTCCTCTCTTCGTCCTTTTCCTCTTCTTCTTCTTTTTCCTTTTTCTTCTTCTTTTCTTCCTCACTTTTACTTCTGACTCTTCTTTCTCTGCTAATTCCTTTTTCTCGTCTTCATCCTCTTCTTCCTCCTTTTCCTCTTCTTCTTCTTTTTCCTTTTTCTTCTTCTTTTTTTCCTCACTTTTACTTCTGCCTCTTCTTCCTCTGCTAATTCCTTTTTCTTGTCTTCATCCTCTTCTTCCTCTCTTCTTCCTTTTCCTCTTCTTCCTCTTGTTCTTTCTCTTCTTCCTCCTTTTCTTCCGTTCTCTCTTTTTCTTCCTCTTCCTCTTTTTTTTCTTCTTCTTTTTTCTCTTCTTTGTCCTCTTCTTCCTTTTTCTCTTCTTATTTTCTTCCTCTTCTTTTTTCTCTCTGTCCTCCTGTCTTTCTTTCCCTCCTTATTTGTCTTCCCCCTCATTTCCTCTTCTTCCTCATTTCCTCATCTTCCTTCTCCTCCTCTTCTTCCTCTTCTTCCTCCTCATCCTCCTCTTCTTCCTCATTTCCTCATCTTCCTTCTCCTCCTCTTCTTCCTCCTCATCCTCCTCTTCTTCCTCGTTTCCTCATCTTCCTTCTCCTCCTCTTCTTCCTCCTCATCCTCCTCTTCTTCCTCGTTTCCTCATCTTCCTTCTCCTCCTCTTCTTCCTCTTCTTCCTCCTCATCCTCCTCTTCTTCCTCATTTCCACTTCCTCCTCTTCTTCCTCATTTCCTCTTCTCCTTCTCTTCTTCCACTTCCTCTCCTTCTCCTCCTATTCTAATCAAAGCGACCACAGACGTGAAAGCTGAGTAAACCCATTGGACAACCTTGGGCGAGTCACACTGTCTCAGCCTCCACCAAGGAAAACTTCTCTTTCAGAGCTGACCATGCCCAGGAAACTTTGGGGGTCCCTATAGACTGGCAATAGCTTGACAACACAACAGTGCAATCCCCTGAAAACAACTGTTGTGGCATTGCGTACCTCTAGCCTTGGGTTTGGGCCTGCATGCCCTGCATCGCCCCGTCCTAGCCCGCTTGCCCCTTTAAGCCGGCCAGAGAGAGGAATGCGTCCTGGCAGCTCCGATCTCCTGGAATGCCTCCTTCAATCAGGCTGCAGACGGGACCCTTGCCAGGAAATGTTAATGCCCAGGACGAGGTGGGGAAAAGAAACACCACCATCAGAACTTTGAAAACACAATCCCGCTGACACCACAGCTAATTGGGAAAAGGGTTGCTCCTGTGCCCGAAGAACAGGCTGTGCTTGCGGCCTTTGCTCTGTTTTCATAGGATCCGAGAGTTGGAAGAGACCCCCAGAGGTCATCCAGCCTGACCCCTTAGTACCAGGAAGGAAGACCCTCGTGCAGGGGCGGCTCAAACCACTACGCAAAGTAAGCATTTGCAGTATAGTGCATTTTGCTCAGGGGCGCTCTTGAGGCACCTCCGTATATGCCCAAGGTCTGCTCGCACAGCAATAGTTTGCAGAACTTCTCACAGTGGCCTTCTCATCGTGGTACATCTGCCTGCCACCTCAGGAGGAGAAGGAGGAAATCCTGCTGCTACTATCTCCCCCCCCCCAGCCAGCTAAGAGGAGGAAGGGGACTGAGGAAGAGACTTTAAAAACACCTGTCTCCTGGCTGTTGCTTACTACATTTGCCTGCCACCTCAGGAGGAGAAGGAGGAAATCCTGCTGCTACTCTCCCCTTCCCAAGCCAGTTAAGAGGAGGAAGGGGACTGAGGAAGAGACTTTAAAAACACCTGTCTCCTGGCTGTTGCTTACTACATTTACCTGCCACCTCAGGAGGAGAAGGAGGAAATCCTGCTGCTTCTCTCCCCCTCCCAAGCCAGCTAAGAGGAGGAAGGGGCCTGTGGAAGAGACTTTAAAAGCACCTATCTCCTGGCTGTTGCTTACTACATCTGCCACCTCAGGAGGAGAAGGGGGAAACCCTGCTGCTACTATCTCCCTCCCAACCCAGCTAAGAGGAGGAAGGGGACTGAGGAAGAGGCTTTAAAAACACCTGTCTCCTAGCTGTTGCATACTAGATCTGCCTGCCACCTCAGGAGGAGGAGGAGGAAATCCTGCTGCTCCTCTCCCCCTCCCAAGCCAGCTAAGAGGAGGAAGGGGACTGAGGAAGAGACCTTAAAAACACCTGTCTCCTGGCTGTTGTTTACTACATCTGCCACCTCAGGAGGAGAAGGAGGAAACCCTGCTGCTACTATCTCCCTCCCAACCCAGCTAAGAGGAGGAAGGGGACTGAGGAAGAGACCTTAAAAACACCTGTCTCCTGGCTGTTGTTTACTACATCTGCCTGCCACCTCAGGAGGAGAAGGAGGAAATCCTGCTACTTCTCTCCCCCCACCCACCCCACTCCAAGCCAGCTAAGAGGAAGGGGACTGAGGAAGAGACCTTAAAAACACCTGTCTCCTGGCTGTTGCTTACTCCATCTGCCTGCCACCTCAGGAGGAGGAGAAAGAAATCCTGATACTTCCCCCCCCCCCCAAGCCAGCTAAGAGAAGAAAGGGGACTGAGGAAGAGACTTTAAAAACACCTGTCTCTTGGCTGTTGCTTACTACATCTGCCTGCCACCTCAGGAGGAGAAGGAGGAAATCCTGCTGCTACTATCTCCCCCCCAGCCAGCTAAGAGGAGGAAGGGGACTGAGGAAGAGACCTTAAAAACACCTGTCTCCTGGCTGTTGTTTACTACATCTGCCTGCCACCTCAGGAGGAGGAGGAAATCCTGCTACTTCTCTCCCCCCACCCGCCCCACTCCAAGCCAGCTAAGAGGAAGGGGACTGAGGAAGAGGCTTTAAAAACACCTGTCTCCTGTCTGTTGCTTACTACATCTGCCTGCCACCTCAGGAGGAGAAAGGGGACTGAGGAAGAGTCTTTAAAAACACCTGTCTCCTGGCTGTTGCTTACTACATTTGCCTGCCACCTCAGGAGGAGAAGGAGGAAACCCTGCTGCTACTATCTCCCTCCCAACCCAGCTAAGAGGAGGAAGGGGACTGAGGAAGAGACCTTAAAAACACCTGTCTCCTGGCTGTTGTTTACTACATCTGCCACCTCAGGAGGAGAAGGAGGAAACCCTGCTGCTACTATCTCCCTCCCAACCCAGCTAAGAGGAGGAAGGGGACTGAGGAAGAGACCTTAAAAACACCTGTCTCCTGGCTGTTGTTTACTACATCTGCCTGCCACCTCAGGAGGAGAAGGAGGAAATCCTGCTACTTCTCTCCCCCCACCCACCCCACTCCAAGCCAGCTAAGAGGAAGGGGACTGAGGAAGAGACCTTAAAAACACCTGTCTCCTGGCTGTTGCTTACTACATCTGCCTGCCACCTCAGGAGGAGAAGGAGGAAATCCTGCTGCTACTGTATCCCTCCCAAGCCAGCTAAGAGGAGGAAGGGGACTGAGGAAGAGACCTTAAAAACACCTGTCTCCTGGCTGTTGCTTACTACATCTGCCTGCCACCTCAGGAGGAGAAAGGGGACTGAGGAAGAGACTTTAAAACACCTGTCTCCTGGCTGTTGCTTACTACATCTGCCAGCCACCTCAGGAGGAGAAGGAGGAAATCCTGCTGCTACTATCTCCCCCCCAGCCAGCTAAGAGGAGGAAGGGGACTGAGGAAGAGACCTTAAAAACACCTGTCTCCTGGCTGTTGTTTACTACATCTGCCTGCCACCTCAGGAGGAGGAGGAAATCCTGCTACTTCTCTCCCCCCACCCGCCCCACTCCAAGCCAGCTAAGAGGAAGGGGACTGAGGAAGAGGCTTTAAAAACACCTGTCTCCTGTCTGTTGCTTACTACATCTGCCTGCCACCTCAGGAGGAGAAAGGGGACTGAGGAAGAGTCTTTAAAAACACCTGTCTCCTGGCTGTTGCTTACTACATTTGCCTGCCACCTCAGGAGGAGAAGGAGGAAACCCTGCTGCTACTATCTCCCTCCCAACCCAGCTAAGAGGAGGAAGGGGACTGAGGAAGAGACCTTAAAAACACCTGTCTCCTGGCTGTTGTTTACTACATCTGCCTGCCACCTCAGGAGGAGAAGGAGGAAATCCTGCTACTTCTCTCCCCCCACCCACCCCACTCCAAGCCAGCTAAGAGGAAGGGGACTGAGGAAGAGACCTTAAAAACACCTGTCTCCTGGCTGTTGCTTACTACATCTGCCTGCCACCTCAGGAGGAGAAGGAGGAAATCCTGCTGCTACTGTATCCCTCCCAAGCCAGCTAAGAGGAGGAAGGGGACTGAGGAAGAGACCTTAAAAACACCTGTCTCCTGGCTGTTGCTTACTACATCTGCCTGCCACCTCAGGAGGAGAAAGGGGACTGAGGAAGAGACTTTAAAACACCTGTCTCCTGGCTGTTGCTTACTACATCTGCCAGCCACCTCAGGAGGAGAAGGAGGAAATCCTGCTGCTACTATCTCCCCTCCAGCCAGCTAAGAGGAGGAAGGGGACTGAGGAAGAGACTTTAAAATCACCTGTCTCCTGGCTGTTGCTTATTATTTCTATTGTGGTCTTATATTGTATTTAATGTTTTTATGTGCATTTTTAATACGTATATTACTTGTTGCCTGTAAACCGTCTTGAGTCGCCGAAAGGCTGAGAAAGGCGATATACAAATACAGTAAATAAATAAATAAATACGTGATGGGAGTTGTAAATGACCCACAATGCTCAACAACAAAAGTATACAACTCTCTCAAAAGTCCTTCCTTTTTAAAACGTTCAGTCTTCAAATGCCTGCTGCTGTTAAGAAGAATGAAAACAGATTACCACAAACAGGTTTAGGGAGTCGAACCACTATCTTCTCTCGTCCATGTTGTGTTTCGTGGTGCTGTTACAACGCATTGCAAGCAGACATCTCGCCACACCTTTCCCCTTGCGAATGCCTTTGAATGAAGGCCTTGTGCTTGAAGACGAAATGCAGAAGCGTGTCCAAAGACGACAAACCGCTGCCATCGCCCACTTTTTGTTTTGCAGATTCAATTATTATTGGAGGTGTCAGTGATTACGAGGGACGTTCATGACTACGAGGGAGAGCAATGAAATGTGGCCCAGTTCTGTGTCCTTCTCTCCACACACGTCTCCCATCTTTCGAAGCCACTATAAACACCCCGCTTGGAAAAGTCGACAGGTTGCTCCAAAATCCACACTGTGACTTTGGAAATCAGAGTCCTATCACCTGAAAAGTGCTTTCCCTTCAAAAATAACCTCCTCGTTGGAAAGAGATTGTGACTCTTCAAATTCTACAGCACTGCTGGTCTCAGCTGACCTCCAGTTAGTGTTCATGTTGCACTCCAGGTCAAGAGAAAGCCCTCTGACTTTACAACACACCACACGAAGAGTGACGAAACAAATCTGTATAGGAAGGATAATAATATCAAGGATAGTTTGGACAGTGTGGTGAGTGAATTAGAACCAGACATCCTGAGGAGTGAGGTTGAATGGGCCTTAAGGAGCATTGCTAACAACAAGGCAGCAGGAGACTCCGGTAGCGCTATGGGTTAAACTCTTGTGCTGGCAGAGCTAAAGACTGACAGTCAGAGGTTCGAAACCGGGGAGAGCATGGATGAGCTCCCTGTTGCACTCCAGGTCAGGAAAAAGCCCTCTGACTTTACAACACACCACACGAAGAGTGACGAAACAAATCTTCTTTTATTCAACCTTAGTAAATAGCCAGAAGAAATAAATGCTTGTAAGAAAATCAGAAGGTTCCAAAAAGTAATAAGTCCATAAGAGGCAGTAAAACAAAGCAATGTCCACACCAGATATAAAAGCAATCCAAGACAGCATGTATTCAGACAGGAATCAACAGGATGCAAAGACAATCCAAAAGGCTAAAAAAAATCCACAGGAGCAAGACCCCTTGAATAGGATTTAATTGGTACATGAACTTGGTTTCCAAACGATGCCTGATCTAACAGGTTTCCCCTTGAAGCAAACCTTATATCCCAAAACTCAGAAATTGGTTTCGCTTCCCCCCACATTTCCCCCTTATAGAATCATAGAATCAAAGAGTTGGAAGAGACCTCCTGGGCCATCCAGTCCAACCCCATTCTGCCAAGAAGCAGGAATATTGCATTCAAATCACCCCTGACAGATGGCCATCCAGCCTCTGCTTAAAAGCTTCCAAAGAAGGAGCCTCCACCACACTCCGGGGCAGAGAGTTCCACTGCTGAACGGCTCTCACAGTCAGGAAGTTCTTCCTCATGTTCAGATGGAATCTCCTCTCTTGTAGTTTGAAGCCATTGTTCCATTGCGTCCTAGTCTCCAAGGAAGCAGAAAACAAGCTTGCTCCCTCCTCCCTGTGGCTTCTTCTCACATATTTATACATGGCTCTCATCATATCTCCTCTCAGCCTTCTCTTCTTCAGGCTAAACATGCCCAGTTCCCTAAGCCGCTCCTCATAGGGCTTGTTCTCCAGACCCTTGATCATTTTAGTCGCCCTCCTCTGGACACATTCCAGCTTGTCAATATCTCTCTTGAATTGTGGTGCCCAGAATTGGACACAATATCAGCCGAAGCCTTTCGGAGCAACATAAACACTGAGTTTTCTGTTGATCCTGGCTAATCTCCAGCCACCTATTCTTCAGCTCCATATCTGGTAGGCTTGGGCGGTTTCGTTCGTTAATTTCGTAATTCGTTATTAATTCGTATTTAAATTAGCTTACGATCCGATATTGAGCCATGCAGGAATAGTGTGAGGAGTAAATTAGATTCGAAACAATTTTTTTCAATTTATTTTGTTATTTTTTCGTAATTATTTTGTAATTATTTTGTAATTATTTCGTAATTATTTTCGCATGCCTGGTGCAAGTTTTATAGTTGTTGTTTGTTTTATCACACCAACAGTCAACAACAGAGGGAGAGGGAAGCTTCAGAAGTTCCCCCTTATTGCGCAATCACGTCCGCCATTAACGAATCGATTCGAAATTTATGAAATTTCGTATATTTCGAAATTTTTAAAAGGAAAATTTCAGAATTATTAAAAAAAAACGAAACGCAAGGGCCACCTAAAAACGAAACGAGTTTAGAACCAAATTTATCCGTGGTTACCCAAGCCTACTATCTGGCTCTGGCGGCTCATTAAAATTCCCAGGTGTCAGATTGTTTTCCAAACCCAAATCTTGAGAGCTCACAGAGAGAGGGAGTGAACCATCATTGCTAGGCCCAGCAGGGATATTCTCATGAGAAACTGCCCTTTTCACTGAGCCCTCTCTGTCATTGCCTGCATGAAAATCATTGACCAAACCATCTCTATCTTGCACCTCAGCCTTGGCACCATCATTTCCCTCATCATTTCCCACATCAGGATCCTGAAACACAAACACAGGATGATTCCCAACAGTTCAAGGGTCAGGGCTTCCTAGTTCTCGGTGTCAATGCCACAGTTTTTTTAAGGTTGGCTTTGAGCCCATCTTTAATTCCCTTTTCTTGTCCTCCAAGAGGGAGGCTAATTTAACTAATTTACAATGCCATAAAACCTTCCAGGAGCGTGCGGAAGAATGAGGAAGTACTCCATCAAGGACTCGGTGTCACAAGTGGACAATGAAGCAGCGGCTCCCTCTGTGGCCGGAATTCAGCATACCCTCATGAAGCCAGAAAGCTGGAATGTTAAATTGCCTGTGTCTGCCTATTTATTTACTTACTTACTTACTTACTGTATTTTTATACCGCTTTTCTTAGCCTTTCGGCAACTCAAGGCAACAAGTAATATACATAATATCAAAATTGCTTACTACATCTGCCTGCCACCTCAGAAGGAGAAAGCATTAAATACAATATAATTACAAAAGCATTAAATACAACATAAAACCACAACAGAAAAACAAGCAACAGTCAGGAAACAGGAGTTTTTAAAGTCTCCTCCTCAGTCCCCTTCCTCCTCTTATCTGGCTTGGGGGGGGGGGGGTAGCAGCAGGATTTCCTCCTTCTCCTACGGAGGTGGCAGGCAGGTGTAATAAGCAACAGCCAGGAGACAGGTGTTTTTAAAGGCTTTTCCTCGTTCCCTTTCCTCCTCTTAGCTGGCTTGGGGGGGGGGGGGGAGAAGAGCAGCAGGATTTCCTCCTTCTCCTCCTGAGGTGGCAGGTAAATGTAGTAAGCAACAGCCAGGAGACAGGTGTTTTAAAGTCTCTTCCTCAGTCCCCTTTCTCCTCTTAGCTGGCTTGGGAGGGGAAGAGTAGCAGCAGGATTTCCCCCTTCTCCTCATGAGGTGTTAGGCACATGTAGTAAAGTCTCCTCCTCAGTCCCCTTCCTCCTCTTATCTGGCTTGGGGGGCTTGAGGTGGCAGGCAGATGTAGTAAGCAACAGCCAGGAGACAGGAGTTTTTAAAATCTCCTCCTCAGTCCCCTTCCTCCTCTTATCTGGCTTGGGGGGCTTGAGGTGGCAGGCAGATGTAGTAAGCAACAGCCAGGAGACAGGAGTTTTTAAAATCTCTTCCTCAGTCCCCTTTCTCCTCTTAGCTGTCTTGGGAGGGGAAGAGTAGCAGCAGGATCTCCTCCTTCTCCTCATGAGGTGGTTGGCACATGTCATAAACAACAGCCAGGAAACAGGTGTTTTTAAAGTCTCCTCCTCAGTCCCCTTCCTCCTCTTAGCTGGCTTGGGAGGGGAAGAGTAGCAGCAGGATCTCCTCCTTCTCCTCATGAGGTGTTAGGCACATGTAGTAAACAACAGCCAGGAGACAGGTGTTTTTAAAGTCTCCTCCTCAGTCCCCTTTTTCCTCTTAACTGGTTTGGGCGGTGGGGAGTAGCAGCAGGATTTCCTCCTTCTCCTCCTGAGGTGGCAGGCAGATGTAGTAAGCAACAGCCAGGAAACAGGTGTTTTTAAAGTCTCTTCCTCAGTCCCCTTTCTCCTCTTAGCTGGCTTAGGAAGGGGGAGAGTAACAGCAGGATTTCCTCCTTCTCCTCCTGAGGTGGCAGGCAGATGTAGTAAACAACAGCCAGGAGACAGGTGTTTTTAAAGTCTCCTCCTCAGTCCCCTTCCTCCTCTTATCTGGCTTGGGGGAGGGGGGGAGTAGCAGCAGGATTTCCTCCTTCTCCTCCTGAGGTGGCAGGCAGATGTAGTATTGTTGCTGGGGGGAGGCGCTCCCAGCCGATGACCCAGGAGACATGGTGGAAATCTGTCTTCTTGGCTCCCCCTTTCACTCATATATGTTGTATGTCTAAATGGCATTGAATGTTGGACATGTGTATGTGCATAATCTGCCCCGGGCCCCCTGCAGGGCGAGAAGGGCAGAATATAAATGCTGTAAATAAGTAAATAAATTGACTACACTCATATGCACCTGATTCCTATCTATGAAATACTGAATACAATGGAATATCTTGCTCACAGGGTGTTAAATTTAGGGTAATCAGTGACCGTTCTTATTCCCGTTGAATGGATGGCGCTCCTCCTTTTCCTTCTCTTTTCAAACAGGCCCAGCAAGATCCGACTCCACGAAGAAGGGGAGAGAGAGCAAACAATTAGGAAAGAGGAAATTGGAAACAGAGCCAGCCTCCGCTGGAGCAATTAAAGCCTCTCCTTAATGAGCATTTAATTAATGCAAAGCCTGCAGAAAAAAGAAAGGCGGGCAGGCCGGGATGAACGGAAGAGAGGTCAGGGGAAAAGGACGGGCAGCAAATGGATTGTGGTGCCTTTTCTCTTGCCGCTTGGGATAATGTTGAGTCTGTTTGCTTTGGCACAAGGCACTCCAAGAAAGGAACCTTCCCCCAAATTCTGGGATTTCCAAACTCCAGTCGCTTAGAAGTGAGTTGGGATGTGTGCCGTACTCCAGAGCAGGAACATCTCTGACTTGAAACATCTTGGTAAAATCAGCAAGCAGTTTATTGCACCCCAGCTTGGTAAAATCAGCAAGCAGTTTATTGCACCCCAGCTTGGTAAAATCAGCAAGCAGTTTATTGCACCCCAGCTTGGTAAAATCAGAAAGCAGTTTACTGCACACCAGCTTGGTAAAATCAGCAAGCAGTTTATTGCACCCCAGCTTGGTAAAATCAGTAAGCAGTTTATTTCACACCAGCTTGGTAAAATCAGCAAGCAGTTTATTGCACACCAGCTTGGTAAAATCAGTAAGCAGTTTATTGCACCCCAGCTTGGTAAAATCAGCAAGCAGTTTATTTCACCCCAGTTTGGTAAAATCAGCAAGCGGTTTATTGCACCCCAGCTTGGTAAAATCAGCAAGCAGTTTATTGCACACCAGCTTGGTAAAATCAGCAAGCAGTTTATTGCACTCCAGTTTGGTAAAATCAGCAAGCAGTTTATTGCACACCAGCTTGGTAAAATCAGCAAGCAGTTTATTGCACACCAGCTTGGTAAAATCAGCAAGCAGTTTATTGCACACCAGCTTGGTAAAATCAGCAAGCAGTTTATTTCACACCAGCTTGGTAAAATCAGCAAGCAGTTTATTGCACCCCAGCTTGGTAAAATCAGCAAGCAGTTTATTGCATACCAGCTTGGTAAAATCAGCAAGCGGTTTACTGCACACAAGCTTGGTAAAATCAGCAAGCAGTTTATTGCACACCAGCTTGGTAAAATCAGCAAGCAGTTTATTGCACACCAGCTTGGTAAGATCAGCAAGCAGTTTATTGCACCCCAGCTTGGTAAAATCAGCAAGCAGTTTATTGCATACCAGCTTGGTAAAATCAGCAAGCAGTTTATTGCAGAATATATGTAGGTGTTGCACTCCAGAACAGAAGCAAAACCCTCTGACTTTAAAATACACCACACGTTGAGTGAAAAACCAATCCTTTTTATTGAAGCTGGGTAAAATAGCCAGTAGAAAAAATGCTTGTAAAAACAGGAAAATTTCAAAATGTAAAAGATCAGTAAAATGCAGTAATTCAAAGCAATGTCCAAAAAAGATATAAAAACAATCCAAGGCAGTATTTATCCAGACAGGAACCAACAGGTTGCAAAGATAATCCAGAAGGTGCTAGACCACAGGAAAATGCTAAAAATCTCTATAAGAACAAGACCCCTTGAACAGGATTTCCATGGCACATGAATAATGATTTCCAAACGATGCCTGATCTAACAGGCTTTCTCTCGGAGCAAACCTTATATCCCAAAACCCAAACATTGGTTTCGTTCCCCCCCACTCTTGCCTCTTATCTGACGAAGTCTTTCAGAGTGATATAAACATTGAATTTATTGTCAATCCTGGCTGAACTCTTTTTCAACTCTCTTTCTGGCTGCTCATTAAAATTTCCAGGTGTCAGATTGTTTTCCAAACTCAAATCTTGAGAGCTCATAGAAAGAGGGAGTAAACCATTATCCTTAAGCACAGCAGGGATATTCTCATGAGAATCTGCCCTTTGCACTGGGGCCTCTCTGTCATTGTCTGCATAAAAAAATTGTACAGGAGTTGATTATAAATTGTATGATTTTAACTGTATTTGTGTTTAGATTGGCTGCAGTAATGCTGGAGCGGCCTAAGTCAGAGGAGTCCTCCATGTGCGTTGGCTTGGAGACCGATGCAGGAGAGAGGGAAGTGGGAGGAGCTTAGAGAGGAGAGTTTGAAAAACGACAGTTAATGTTCAGTCAGGGTTTAGGTTTAGAGGAGTGAGGAGTTAGGAGTTGGGAGAGAAGGAAAGGAAAGGTGGCTGAGTGACTTGTGAAGCAAAGCTTTGAGGCTTTGGAAAGCTGGGTTTGGCTATTGGAAGTTTCTCAGGCTGGTGCAGCCGAATGGTGAAACATAGCTGGTATTCTTTTAGTCTAAGGAGAGGCTAAAGAATAGTTTACTTAGTATTTGATCTAGGGAGGATCAAATAAGGGAAACATCCCTGTACTGAAACTTTGTCTGAAACAAGTGCTCTATGTCAGAAAGATACTGTGTTACTTGAAAGAATGAACTGTTAAAGTTACAAGTATTATTCCAAGTGCAACAAGGAAAAGTTATGTCTTGCAACCACACGCTGTATACTTAATAAAATTGTTAACTTTTATTTGAAGATTGCCTTAGCTCCGTCTATTCTGTGACCAAAGTGCCATTTCTCACAATATTACAACTGACCTCATGTGGTGGCAGAAACACAGAGAAAAGTAACCAAATAAATCTACATTCTTCTCTCCAGTGTAATATATACAGTGTAATTACTCCTAAGTTATTACTTTCTTAATTAAGGAGGAGGTGCAGTTGAACAGCCTCCCTTCTAACTTGGTGGTAAATTTGGTTCCTAATCGGCAACCTCCATTACAAATCGATTAGTTCTTTTTAAAATTGGGAACTGGGGTAAAATCTCCTGAATACTGGTTCCTTTCAAATTAGTGGCAACAATAAATCATCCCTCCTCTCTCCTGTATCTTTCCAAAAATCATTGACCAAGCCATCTCCATCTTGCACCTCAGCCTCGGCACCATCATTTCCCTCATCATGTCCCACATCAAGAGCATCATTATCCTGATAATCATGAAACATAAACACAGGCTGATTCCCAACAGTAGGCAAAGCAGTTAAAAAATGGCAAAACAGTAAAAGTCCAAAATCCGAGATAATCCATAAGCTTAAAAGGAAAACAAGATCAAAATTGATGAAACAAGACAGCAGGAAAAACCTATAGGCAAATCTTGAGCTTGGCAAAAACTTGGTACATGAAACTCAGAGCACTTGAAAGCAAGACCGTGATAAAATAACAACGTTGGCTCGACTGAGGCAACTCTCTCCCATGAATCATTATAAACCTTTTCCAAAACCCAAAACTGAAAGGAAAGGATTTTTCTTAACTTTCCCATCAGATAACTATGATTCTATGAAACACAAACACAGGCTGATTCCCAACAATAGGCAAAGCAGTAAAAGTCCAAAATCCAAGACAATCCATAAGCTTGAAAGGAAAACAAGATCAAACTTGATTAAACAAGACAGCAGGAAAAACCTATAGCCAAATCTTGAGCTTGGCCAAAAACTTGGTACATGAAACTCAGAGCACTTGAAAGCAAGACCGTGATAAAATAACAATGTTGGCTCAACTGAGGCAACTCTCTCCCATGAATCATTATAAACCTTTTCCAGAACCCAAAACTGAAAGGAAAGGATTTTTCTTAACTTTCCCATCAGATAACTATGATTCTAGGAAACACAAACACAGGCTGATTCCCAACAGTAGGCAAAGCAGTTAAAAAATGGCAAAACAGTAAAAGTCCAAAATCCAAGATAATCCATAAACTTCAAAGGAAAACAAAATCCATGAAACAAGACAGCAGGAAAAACCTGTAAACAAATCTTGAGCTTGGCAAAAACTTGGTACATGAAACTCAGAGCACTTGAAAGCAAGACCGTGATAAAATAGCAACGTTGGCTCGACTGAGGCAACTCTCTCCCATGAATCATTATAAACCTTTTCCAGAACCCAAAACTGAAAGGGATGGGTTTTTCTTAATTTATTATTATCAGTATCACCATTATCACGATTATTATCACTATTATTATTATTATTATTATTATTATCATAATCATTATTATTCCAATTATTATCTACCCTTCCTTCCTCTTCTTTTCTCTTCCTTTCCTTCTCTCCTCTCATACCTTTCTCTTCCTTCCTCCCCCTTCCCTCTTCCTTTCCTTCCCTCTTCTCATGCCTTTCTATTTCTTTTCTCTTCCTTCCTTCCTTCCTTCCTTCCTTCCTTCCTATTGTTCTCTTCCTTTCCTTCTCTCCTCTCATAACTATCTCTCTTCCCACACTTCCTCCTTCCTCTTCCCTTCGTTCCGTCCGTCTTCCTTTCTCATCATTCTTTTCTTTCCTTTCTCTTCCTACCTTTCTCTTTCTTTCTTTCTTTCCTTCCTTCCTCTCATAGCTATCTCTCTTCCCACACTTCTTCCTCCCTCTTCCCTTCGTTCCTTCCATCTTCCCTTCCTTTCTCATCATTCTTTTCTTTCCTTTCTCTTCCTACCTTTCTCTTTCTTTCTTTCCTTCCTCTCATAGCTATCTCTCTTCCCACACATCTTCCTTCCTCTTCCCTTCATTCCTTCTTTGTTCCCTTTCTTTCTAATCTTTCTCTTCTTTCCTTCCTTCCTCTTCCTTTCCTTCCTTCTTCTCATTCCTTTCCCTTTTTCCTTTCTCTTCCTTTATTCCTCTTCCCTTTGTCTCTTCCTTTCCTTCCCTCGTCTCATACATTTCTTTATTTTCTCTTCCTTCCTCTTCCTCTCTATCTCTTCCTTTCTCTTCCTATCATTCTCTTCCTCCCTCCCTCCCTCATGTCTTTCTTTCTTTTCCCATTTTTCTATTTCTTTTTCTTGCTTCCTTTCCTTCTCTCCCCTCAAAGCTTTGTCTCTCCCCTCCCTTCTTCCTTCCTCTTCCCTTCATTCCTTTCTCATCATTCTTTTCTTTCCTTCCTCTTCCTTTCCTTCTTTCTCATTCCTTTCCCTCTTTCCTTTCTCTTCCTTCTTCTCTCTTCCTTTTTTTCTCTTCCTTTCCTTCCTTCTTCTCATACCTTTCCCTCTTTCTTTTCTCTTCCTTTCTTAACCCTTCCTATCGTTCCCTTCCTTTCCTTCCCTCTTCTCATATCTTTCTCTTCCTACCTTTCTCTTTCTTCCTTTCCCTCTGTCCTCTCAGAGCTTTCTCCCTTCACTCCCTTCTTCCTTCCTCTTCCCTTCAGTACTTTTGTCTTCCCTGCCTTTCTCATCTTTCTTTTCTCTTCCTTTCCTTCCCTCCTCTCATATCTTTCTCTGCCTATCTTTCTCTTTTCCTTCCTATTTTCCTCTTTCCTTCTCTCTTCTCATAGCTTTCTCTCTTCTCTCCCTTCTTCCTTCCTCTTCCCTTCATTACTTCTGTCTTCCCTGCCTTTCTCATCATTCTTTTCTTTCCTTCCTCTTCATTTCCTTCCTCTTACCTTCTTTCTCTTCATTTCCTTCCTTTCTTCTCATTCTTTTCCCTCTTTCCTTTCCCTTCCTTCCTCTTCCTTCTTCTCATTACTTCCCCTTTTCCTTTCTCTTCCTTCCTTCCTCTTCCTTTCCCTGCTCCTTCTCATTCCCTGGCTATCAAAAGGCTTCTTCAGGACTTATCTCAAGATGGATGGAAGCTCTGGCTATCAGTAGCCTGGTAGACACTCTGGCTCTATGGTCCTCTTAAGGACCAGCTCTTTAGATAAAGGTGCTTAATGGAAGATTGAAGGTGTTGAAGTTAAAATATGCTATTGGAGTCAATGTAAAAGTGGGATTTTGTGACACACATTGTGACGCTTGCATGCATATTATTTCAAAGGGTATATAAATCAAGGCGTCCTGAACTCCACCAATGATAGATAGATACGTTTTATTGATTGGCCTGTTGGCCGTATCAAAACATTTAACACATAACACAATTAACATATAGTCATACATAGTCATACAGCCAACGTACAACCCTCGGTATAAAAGAAGTTAAAATAAACAAGCTGTTAACAAGATCTCGTTCAGGTCAAATGTCTGCGTCACCTCCACAGTTTACCCCAATTGATTCTAAATGTGCAATTCTCAGCTGTGTTGCTTTGAATAGAAAAAGGGTTGTTTTGTGTGTTATTTTAGGGTTCTGGCCAGCCAACAAAAATGAGGTTTTAATATATGGGTCCCAGTGTGTTTTTTGAATAATGTATGGTCCCAGGCAGTGGTCTCTCTCTTTCTTATACAGCTCACAGTTGAACAATACATGTGTGATATCCTCCACCTCTGGTGCTCCACAAATACAAAATCGTTCGTTGTATGGGACTTGATTAAACCTTCCGTGCTTGTCCATTGTATCCAGCTGTTCAAAATGAGCTCTGGTAAATACCCTCCTAAGGTGTTTAGGCATTTCTGTTTTTAGATATCGAGCTGTTTGGAAGGTATGTTTAAAGCGGCCTAACCATTTCAGTGAGCCAGCTTTACTGAGGGTAGCGATGTCTTTTTGGCCTTCTATATCCAATACTCGTTGAGCAACTATTTTTGGGTCTAACTCTTCTAAGAGATTCGGATACCGAGTCGGAAGTCCACAGCTCCTAATGTATTTTGTCAGGAGAACTAACCAAGAGGTCTGATGTTGATTTTCTATCTGCTCTAACAGGCACAGTTTTGGGAGTCTATCATTTTCCATGGCCATCAGTTTTGCCCAGTAGTTGTAGGCCCTGATTTTGGATAAGCCATCCACTGTGTCACCAATGATAGAACTGAACCAAATATGGCACACAGAACTCCCACGACAAACAGAAAATATATATCAGTGATTGGTTGGGGAGGGGGTGCCAAAATACTGTTTGCTTACAAGCAGAGCTTATCGTAAGATTAATGAGCCAGGCTATCAAAAGGCTTGTTCAGGACTTATCTCAAGATGGATGGAAGCTCTGGCTACCAGTAGCCTGGTAGACACTCTGGTGCTATGGTCCTCTTAATGAGCAGCTCTTTAGATAAAGGTGCTTAATGGAAGATTGAAGGTGTTGAAGTTAAAATATGCTATTGGAGTCAATGTAAAAGTGGAATTTTGTGACACACATTGTGATGTTTGTATGATGCATGCATATTATTTTAAAGGGTATATAAAACAAGGCATCCTGATGTATTGTCGAAGGCTTTCATGGCTGGAATCACTAGGTTCTTGTGGGTTTTTTCAGGCTATAGAGCCATGTTCTAGATGCATTCCTCCTGACGTTTCGCCTGCATCTATGGCAAGCATCCTCAGAGGTAGTGAGGTCTGTTGGAATTAGGACAATGGGTTTATATATCTGTGGAATGACTGGGGTGGGGCAAGGAGCTCTTCCCTGCTGCAGTTAGGTGTGAATGTTTCAGCTGATCACCTTCATTAGCATTTGAAGGCCTGGCTGAGCCTGGAAAAATCTCTTGCTGGGAGGTGTTAATCTGTGCCTGGTTGTTTCTGTTTTTTGGTGTTGTAATTTTAGAGTTTTTTAATACTGGTAGCCAGATTTTGTTCATTTTCATGGTCTCTTCCTTTCTGTTGAAATTGTCCACATGCTTGTGGATTTCAATGGCTTCTCTGTGTAGTCTGACATGGTGGTTATGAGAGTGGTCCAGCATTTCTGTGTTCTCAAATAATATGCTGTGTCCAGGTTGGTTCATCTGGTGCTCTGCTATGGCTGACTTCTCTGGTTGAAGGAGTCTGCAGTGCCTTTCATGTTCCTTGATGCGTGTCTGGGCAACGCTGCGTTTGGTGGTCCCTATGTAGACTTGTCCACAGCTGCATGGTATACAATGGTAGACTCCTGCAGAAGTGAGAGGACCCTCTTGTCCTTTGCTGAACGGAGCATTTGTTGGATTTTCTTGGTGGGTTTGTAGATTGTTTGTATGTTGTGTTTCCTCATCAGCTTCCCTCTGCGGTCAGTGGTTCCCTTGATGTATGGCAGGAACACTTTTCCTCTGGGTGGATCTTCATCTTGACTCTCGTGGCTTGTTCTTGGCTATCTTGCCGCTCTTCTGATGTCTGAGGTGGAGTCTCCATTGGCCTGGAGAGCCCGGTTGAGGTGGTTCAGTTCATCTTGGAGGAGGTGGGCTTCGCAGATTCTTTTTGCACCTCTGCAGGAGTCTACCATTGTATACCATGCAGCTGTGGACAAGTCTACATAGGGACCACCAAACACAGCGTTGCCCAGACACGCATCAAGGAACATGAAAGGCACTGCAGACTACTCCAACCAGAGAAGTCAGACATAGTAGAGCACGTGATGAACCAACCTGGACACAGCATATTATTTGAGAACACAGATATGCTGGACCACTCTCACAACCACCATGTCAGACTACACAGAGAAGCCATTGAAATCCACAAGAAGCATGTGGACAATTTCAACAGAAAGGAAGAGACCATGAAAATGAACAAAATCTGGCTACCAGTATTAAAAAACTCTAAAATTACAACAGCAAAACAACAGAGAGGAAACAACCAGGCACATATTAACACCTCCCAGCAAGAGATTTTCCCAGGCCCAGGCAGGCCTTCAAATGCTAATGAAGGTGATCAGCTGAAACATTCACACCTAACTGCAGCAGGGAAGAGCTCTTTGCCCCACCCCAGCCATTCCACAGATATATCAACCCATTGTCCTAATTCCAACAGACCTCACTACCTCTGAGGATGCTTGCCATAGATGCAGGCGAAACGTCAGGAGAAATGCCTCTAGAACATGGCCCTATAGCCCGAAAAAACCCACAAGAACCAAGGCATTCTGAACTCCACCAATGATGGAATCGAACCAAATATGGCACACAGAACTCCCATGACAAACAGAAAATATATATCAGTGATTGGTTGGGGGGCGGGGCGAGCGCCAAAATACTGTTTGCTTACTGTTGAAAATTACCTCTGCTTGCACACCTTGTTCCTCATCGTCTATAACAGGGACATCTTGAACCTGATTGTGGACCTGAATTCCATCATCCTCATCAGAGTCACCCTGAGGTTTCAGCCGAGTCACAACACCCACAAGGATGGTAAAACACTTTGGTTTTCTTGATGTTCAATGATAGGCCGAGCTTCTAGCATGCTTCTGGGGAGGTGTTTAGAGTGGCTTGTAGGTCTTCTTCTGAATGCGCATAGACGACGTTATCATCGGCATATTGGAGTTCTATAACAGAGGTTGTTGTAACCATTAAAACCCTATAAAACGCTCTTAACAGCCCTTGCTTTAAAGCAGTGGTTCCCAATCAGTGGTCCGTGGATAACAAATGGGTCCTCATAGGGCAGAGAGAACTTCCCCTCTCGAAGGGTTAAGGGCCAGGCACAGACTTTGCTCCCTGGCCATCTCTTATGAATGATTGCCCCGGCTGCTTATTCTGCACTTCCAGAAACGCTGACCCGTGCGTCTGAAGCCAAGCGGGAGCCCCTCTCGCCCATTCAGAAACCTTCCCTGGTGTTATTATTATGCATTATTATTATTATAGATCCCTTTATTATGATAGATCCGGGCTCCCCTTGGCACCCGCCGGCATATTTTCGGGATGGATGGCTTAGCATGGGATGTCCTCATGATCCGAGTATGACACTCACATAGAAGAGTCGGAAGGGACCTCTAAAGGCCATCCAGCCCAACCTCTTTCTTGCTGCTGAGCAACAGGCACCATTCAAACCCTCCCAACAGATGTCCATTCAGCCTCTGCTTAAAACCCTTTGGGGAGATGGTGGCGGGGTATAAATCAAGATTATTATTATTATTATTATTATTATTATTACTACCCAATGTCCATATGTACATGTATCATAACCCCTGTTGGCAGGGAGCATAATAATAATAATAATAATAATAATAATAATAATAATAATAGATTTGTAAGCAACGAATAGCAAATAACAATAATAATTTATTTGTAAATGATAAATAGCAAATAATAATAATAATAATTTATTTGTAAGCAATTAATAGCAAATAATAATAATAATAGATTTGTAAGCAACTAATAGCAATTAATAATAATGTATTTGGAAGCAACGAATAGCAAATAATAATAATAGATTTGTAAGCAACAAATAGTAATAATAATAATTTATTTGTAAGCAACGAATAGCAAATAATAGCAATTAATAATAATGTATTTGGAAGCAACGAATAGCAAATAATAATAATAATAGATTTGTAAGCAACTAATAGTAATAATAATAATTTATTTGTAAGCAACGAATAGCAAATAATAATAATAATAATAATTTATTTGTAAGAAAAAAATAGCAAATAATAATAATAATAGATTTGTAAGCAACTAATAGTAATAATAATAATTTATTTGTAAGCAACGAATAGCAAATAATAATAATGATTTATTTGTAAGCAAATAATAGCAAATAATAATAATTTATTTGTAAGCAATTAATAGCAAATAATAATAATAATAGATTTGTAAGCAACGAATAGCAACTAATAATAATAATGTATTTGTAAGCAATGAATACCTAATAATAATAATTTATTTGTAAGTAATTAATAGCAACTAATAATAATAATAGATTTGTAAGCAACTAATAGCAAATAATAATAATAATTTATAAGCCGAGGGGGGGGGGGGGGGTTCTCAGCCTAAAAAAAGGGCTGGAAAATTAGGCTTATACTCCAGTATATACGGTAGGTAAGTTAGCCTCCCCGCATAAGCGGTGCCTAAATTTTCCTACTTAACAGATGCAACTGTCTTTCAGGCTGCAAAGGTCAACAGCAAGCTAGACATATGGTTGGGAGCTTACGCCAACCCGGGCCGGCTTCGAACTCAGTAGTGATTTTAATGCAGCTGACTCTCAACCCTCATTCGTGAAGAGCATTGCTTTTATTACTTGTGTGGACATTGCTTTTGTGTTACTTCTTATTTTCTTACAAGCATTTATTTCTTCTGGCTATTTACAAAGCTTCAATGAAAGCGTATGCATCATGCTTTGCAATGGGTTGTGTGTTCAATGGAGCAGAAGGAGAGAGATCAAGGGGTGAAGCGATGCCGGGAAACACATCACGGAGCATTTTTGGGCCGTTTCCTCATGCATTTGCCCCCGAGCTGCCTTTGCGGCAATGCAACCAAGCAGACTTTCCTGTACGGCGGGAGATCGAGTGACAGCCTCGTGCGGGAAATGCGGACCGGACAGCGGCCTTCTATGGTCAGAGGAAACAAGGGCTGTGTTTCCCAACGGCAACCAGATCTCTTTCCATCCCATACCTGGATTTCCACACCTGGCTCCTCACATGAGAATGAGTCACTCGCTTGGGACGGTCGGCCTTGCAAGGATTGGCCTCGCTCTGTTTATATCTCACTAGCCATCCCCTGCCTGGTGTTGCTGTGGCCCAGTCTGGTGATCTGGAAAATAAAGTAATGAGAAAGTGTCATTCGTGGGGTTCAGAATGCTCTTTGATTGTAGGTGAACTAGAAATCCCAAATGTCAAGGTCTATTTTCCACAAACTCCACCAGTGTTCAGATTTGGCCATATTGAGTATTCCTGCCAAGTTTGGTCCAGATCCATCATTGTTTGAGTCCACAGTGCTCTCTGGATGTAGGTGAACTACAGCTCCCAAACTCAAGGTCAATGCCCACTAAACGCTTCTAGTGTTTTCTGTTGCTCATGGGAGTATGTGTGTCACCTTTGATCATTGGTGGGGTTCTGAATGCTCTTTGATTTTAGGTGAACTATAAATCCCAGCAACTACAAATCCCAAATGTCAAGGCCTATTTTCCCCCAAACTCCATCAGTGTTCATATTGGGGCATATGGAATATTCGTACCAAATTTGGTCCAGATCCATCATTTTTGAGTCCTCAGTGCTCTCTGGATGTAGGTGAACTACAACTCCCAAACTCAAGGTCAATGCCCACTAAACGCTTCTAGTGTTTTCTGTTGGTCATGAGAGTCCTGTGTGCCACATTTTGTTCAATTCCATCATTGGTGGGGTTCTAAATGCTCTTTGATTGTAGAACTATAAATCCCAGCAACTACGAATCCCAAATGTCAAGGCCTATTTCCCCCGAACTCCATCATATTGGGGCATATGGAATATTCGTGTTAAGTTTGGTCCAGATCCATCATTTTTGAGTCCATGGTGGTCTCTGGATGTAGGTGAACTACAACTCCCAAACTCAAGGTCAATGCCCGCCAAACCCTTCTAGTGTTTTCTGTTGCTCATGGGAGTATGTGTGCCACGTTTGGTTCAATTCTATTGTTGGCGGGGTTCTGAATGCTCTTTGATTGTAGGTGAACTACGAATCCCAAATGTCAAGGCCTATTTCCCCCAAACTCCACCAGTGTACACATCTGGCCATATTGAGTATTCATGTAGAGTTTGGTCCAGATCCATCATTATTTGAGTCCACAGTGCTCTCTGGATGTAGGTGAACTACAACTCCCAAACTCAAGGTCAATGCCCACTAAACGCTTCTAGTGTTTTCTGTTGGTCATGAGAGTCCTGTGTGCCACATTTTGTTCAATTCCATCATTGGTGGGGTTCTGAATGCTCTTTGATTGTAGGTGAACTATAAATCCCAGCAACTATGAATCCCAAATGTCAAGGCCTATTTCCCCCAAACTCCATCAGTGTTCATATTGGGGCATATGGAATATTCGTGTCAAGTTTGGTCCAGATCTATCATTGTTTGAGTCCACAGTGCTCTCTGGATGTAGGTGAACCACAATTCCCAAATTCAAGGTCAATGCCCACTAAACGCTTCTAGTGTTTTCTGTTGGTCATGAGAGTCCTGTGTGCCACGTTTGGTTCAATTCTATTGTTGGTGAGGTTCTGAATGCTCTTTGATTGTAGAACTATAAATCCCAGCAACTACGAATCCCAAATGTCAAGGCCTATTTCCCCCAAACTCCATCATATTGGGGCATATGGAATAGTCATGCCAAATTTGGTCCAGATCCATCATTTTTGAGTCCATGGTAGTCTCTGGATGTAGGTGAACTACAACTCCCAAACTCAAGGTTAATGCCCGCCAAACCCTTCTAGTGTTTTCTGTTGCTCATGGGAGTATGTGTGTCACCTTTGGTTCAATTCCATCATTGATGGGGTTCTGAATGCTCTTTGATTGTAGGTGAACTATAAATCCCAGCAACTACAAATCCCAAATGTCAAGGCCTATTTCCCCCAAACTCCATCATATTGGGGCATATGGAATATTCGTGTCAAGTTTGGTCCAGATCCATCATTGTTTGAGTCCATGGTAGTCTCTGGATGTAGGTGAACTACAACTCCCAAACTCAAGGTCAATGCCCACTAAACGCTTCTAGTGTTTTCTGTTGGTCATGAGAGTCCTGTGTGCCACATTTTGTTCAATTCCATCATTGGTGGGGTTCTGAATGCTCTTTGATTGTAGGTGAACTATAAATCCCAGCAACTATGAATCCCAAATGTCAAGGCCTATTTTCCCCAAACTCCACCAGTGTTCACATCTGGCCATATTGAGTATTCGTGTAGAGTTTGGTCCAGATCTATCATTGTTTGAGTCCACAGTGCTCTCTGGATGTAGGTGAACTACAACTCCCAAACTCAAGGTCAATGCCCGCCAAACCTTTCTAGTGTTTTCTGTTGCTCATGGGAGTATGTGTGCCACGTTTGGTTCAATTCTATTATTGGTGGGGTTCTGAATGCTCTTTGATTGTAGGTGAACTACGAATCCCAAATGTCAAGGCCTATTTCCCCCAAACTCCATCAGTGTTCAGATTGGGGCATATGGAATATTCCTGCCAAGTTTGGTCCAGATCCATCATTTTTGAGTCCATGGTAGTCTCTGGATGTAGGTGAACTACAACTCCCAAACTCAAGGTCAATGCCCACTAAACCCTTCTAGTGTTTTCTGTTGCTCATGAGAGTCCTGTGTGCCACGTTTGGTTCAATTCTGTTGTTGGTGGGGTTCTGAATGCTCTTTGATTGTAGAACTATAAATCCCAGCAACTATGAATCCCAAATGTCAAGGCCTATTTCCCCCAAACTCCAACAGTGTTCATATTGGGGCATATGGAATATTCGTACCAAATTTGGTCCAGATCCATCATTTTTGAGTCCATGGTAGTCTCTGGATGTAGGTGAACTACAACTCCCAAACTCAAGGTCAATGCCCGCCAAACCCTTCTAGTGTTTTCTGTTGCCCGACCACTGTCTCCCAACTCCAAACTCAAGAACGGAAAACGGAATGTTGGTGGGCAGGAAAAGAGATTGAAAGATGGGCTCAAAGCCAACCTTAAAAACTCTGGCATAGACATTGAGAACTGGGAAGCCCTTGCCCTTGACCGCTCCAGCTGGAGGTCAGCTGTGACCAGCAGTGCTGCAGAATTTGAAGAGGCACGAATAGAGGGTGAAAGAGAGAAATGTGCCAAGAGGAAGGCGCATTAAGCCAACCCTGACCAGGACTGCCTTCCGTCTGGAAATCGATGCCCTCACTGTGGGAAAAGATGCAGGTCAAGAATCGGGCTCCACAGCCACCTACGGACCCACCAGAACACTGATCCTGGAAGACTATCCTACTCGGCCAACGAGGGATCGCCTAAGTAAGCAAGTAAAATTGAGAAGCCAGGCTAGAAAGAAAACCCAAGGACTTGAAGGCACAGACAATAACATCAGGCGGCGAAACAGAACTCTTCTTATCAGCTTTGGCTGATAAAGTATTTCCAAACTGACTTGATGTGCGCTCCGTGCAAAAGTGCATGCACACTCGTGTTAAATCCAGCCATGCCTTAAAAGGACTGTCTCTCGCAGACAACGGCGATTCCGCACCGCTGCGTTCAGTGCTCTGAGACGCTTCAACAGCTCACCCTAAATTAGCTTCCTCCCGCTGACCCTCCTATACGTCCGGAATGGACTATTGGCTCTCCCTCCCAATTTGGTGTCGTCTGCAAACTTGATGATCCTGCCTTCTAGCCCTTCATCTCAGTCATTAATAAAGATGTTGAACAGGACCGGGCCCAGGACGGAACCCTGCTTGTGGCTATTAGTTTGAATTCTTCTTTGGTGATTTCTCCCTTTTCCCACTTCTTGTGCACGTCTCTTTTGTGTCTTAACCCTTCATCTAAGTCATTAATAAAGATGTTGAACAGGACCGGGCCCAGGACGGAACCCTGCTTGTGGCTATTTGTTTGAATTCTTCTTTGGTGATTTCTCCCTTTTTCCACTTCTTGTGCACATCTAGCCCACTTCTTGTGCACGTTAGTTTTGCCTAGCCCACACTGGACTAGTTTCCCCCCCCTCCCCCCATGACCTTCTGGCAAGGAAACTAGTCCAATGTGAGCTAGGCAAAACTACGGTGAGGTGGATCTGTAATTGGTTAAGTGGACGAACACAGAGAGTGCTCACTAATGCTTCCTCTTCATCTTGGAAAGAAGTGACGAGTGGAGTGCCACAAGCAGGGTTCCGTCCTGGGCCCGGTCCTGTTCAACATCTTTATTAATGACTTAGATGAAGGGTTAAGACACAAAAGAGACGTGCACAAGAAGTGGAAAAAGGGAGAAATCACCAAAGAAGAATTCAAACAAATAGCCACAAGCAGGGTTCCGTCCTGGGCCCAGTCCTGTTCAACATCTTTATTAATGACTTAGATGAAGGGCTAGAAGGCAGGATCATCAAGTTTGCAGACGACACCAAATTGGGAGGGAGAGCCAAGGCTCCAGAGGACAGGAGCAGGATTCAAAGCGATCTTGACAGATTAGAGAGATGATTGGCCAAAACTAACAAAATGAAGTTCAACAGTGACAAATGTAAGATACTCCACGTAGGCAGGAAAAATGAAATGCAAAGATACAGAATGGGGGACAATGCCTGGCTCGAGAGAAGTACGTGTGAAAATGATCTTGGAGTCCTCGTGGACAACAAGTTAAACATGAGCCAACAATGTGATGTGGCGGCAAAAAAAGCCAATGGGATTTTGGCCTGCATCAAGAGGAGCCTAGTGTCTAGATCTAAGGAAGTCATGCTACCCCTCTATTCTGCTTTGGTTAGACCACACCTGGAATATTGTGTCCAATTCTGGGCACCTCAATTCAAGAGAGATATTGACAAGCTGGAATGTGTCCAGAGGAGGGCGACTAAAATGATCAAGGGTCTGGAGAACAAGCCCTATGAGGAGCGGCTTAGGGAACTGGGCATGTTTAGCCTGAAGAAGAGAAGGCTGAGAGGAGATATGATAGCCATGTATAAATATGTGAGAGGAAGCCACAGGGAGGAGGGAGCAAGCTTGTTTTCTGCTTCCTTGGAGACTAGGACGCGGAACAATGGCTTCAAACTACAAGAGAGGAGATTCCATCTGAACATGAGGAAGAACTTCCTGACTGTGAGAGCCGTTCAGCAGTGGAACTCTCTGTCCCGGAGTGTGGTGGAGGCTCCTTCTTTGGAAGCTTTGAAACAGAGGCTGGATGGCCATCTGTCAGGGGTGATTTGAATGCAATATTCCTGCTTCTTGGCAGAATGGGGTTGGACTGGGTGGCCCAGGAGGTCTCTTCCAACTCTTTGATTCTATGATTCTATGATTCTATGACTGTTTCAGTTCCATGTCCCAGCCTAAAGCCAGACTGTGCTGGATCCAGAAAATCCGTGTCTCCCAAGATTACCTGGAATACACAAGTGATTTAAGACAAAAGCAAATTCAACCCAAAATTCACAATAGAATATTGGCAATTCCAAAGATTAATCAATGTTACATGTCAAAAACTTATTCGGCCCGGAATTAGTAAGGATATATTGGCAACTCCAAAACACTCTCCTGACAAGATACAGCTGAGGTGCCAGGACGGTGGCCCCTCCAGGTTAAAGGGGGTGCTGTTCAATGCCAGGTCAGTAAATGGGAAAACTTCTACTATTCAAGATTTAATCCAGGAAGAACAAGCTGACCTGGCTTATATAACAGAGACCTGGTTGGACGAGGGAGGAGGGGGGAATCTCTCCCAACTCTGTCCACTGGACTACTCTGTGCAGCACCAGCCAAGGCCTGGAGGGTGGGGAGGCGGAGTTGCAGTGGTCTGTAAGGATTTTATCCCCCTGATCAGGTGCCCCACCCCACAGTCATCTTCTTTTGAGTGTGCCGGCTTTAGGATAGGTGACCGGGACAGGATAGGGATTCTGTTAGTGTACCGACCACCCCGTTGCACGACAGTCTCTTTACCTGAGCTAGCAGGAGTGGTCTCGGACATGGCATTGAGCTTCCAACGGCTTTTAGTCCTGGGAGATTTCAATGTCCATGCCAAGACCTCTCTCTCAGGTGCGGCTCAGGACTTCATGGCCGCCATGGCAACTATGGGCCTGTCCCAATTAGTATCTGGTCCCACCCATAGTGCCGGGCACACACTGGATTTGGTCTTTTCCCAGGGATGGGTTGAAGGTGATGGGGTGGAGGAGCTGACCATCTCTCCATTGCCTTGGGCCGATCACCACCTGATCAGGTTTAGATTTACCGCGCCTCCTAACCTCTGCAGGGGTGGTGGACCCATTAGAATGGTCCGCCCCAGGAGACTTATGGATCCAAATGGCTTCCTGACGGCTCTTGGGGAATTTCCCACCTCCTTGGCTGGTGACTGTTGATGTTTTGGTCTCTCGCTGGTACAGGGAGATGACCAGGGCAATCGACACAATCGCTCCAGAACGCCCCCTCTTGAGTAACCGAGCTAAACCAGCCCCTTCTTTTACTGAGGAGCTGGCAGCGATGAAGCGAAATAAGAGGAGGCTAGAGTGCGTGTGGCACCAGAGACCTACCAAATCAGCCCAAACACATCTGAATACCTTTTTAAGGTCCTACGATGTGGCAATAGCGGCGGCACAGAAATCATTTCTTGCTGCCAATATTGCATCTGCGAAGAATCGTCCAGCTGAGCTATTCTGAGTTGTCAGGGGTCTGTTAAAAGCGAGATCCCTGACGACTCGGGGGCTCGCTGTGAAGCATTTGCTCGATTCTTTGCAGATAAAGTTGCGCTGATTCGGTCAGGTTTCAACGCCATATTAACAGCGGTCTCTGAGGATGTAACACAAGCATCTGCTTGTCCGGTTTTATTGTATTCATTTCAATTGGTTCAGCTTGAGGATGTTGACAGGATCCTTGGGGAAGTGAGACCTACCACATGCATCCTAGACCCCTGCCCATCCTGGCTGATAAAAGAAGTCAGAAGGGGCTTGGCAGAGTGGGTGAAGGTGGTGGTTAATGCCTCCTTACAGGAGGGAAAGTTTCCAGCGAGCTTAAAACAAGTTATTATAAAACCGCTGTTGAAAAAGCCATGACTGGACCCCACTCAATTCGACAACTATCGGCCAGTTTCCAACCTCCCCTACTTGGGCAAAGTCATGGAACGTGTGGTGGCAACACAACTCCAGGGATTTCTGGTAGAAACTGATTATCTAGATCTGGCACAGTCTCGCTTTAGGCCGGGACATGGAACAGAAACAGCCTTGGTCGCCTTGGTAGATGATCTTCACCGGGAACTGGACAGGGGGAGTGTGTCCCTGTTAGTTCTGCTGGACCTCTCAGCGGCCTTCGATACCGTTGACCACGGTATCCTTCTGGGATGCCTCATAGATATGGGACTTGGGGGTACTGCTCTGCAGTGGCTCCGGTCCTTTCTCGAGGGACAGTCTCAGAAGGTGTTACTGGGTGACACCTGTTTGGCCCCACAACTGTTGTTGTGTGGAGTTCCACAGGGCTCAATCTTGTCCCCGATGTTATGAAGCCGCTGGGAGAGATTATTCGGAGTTTCGGAATGAGGTGTTATCTCTATGCAGATGATGTCCAAATCTGTCACTCCTTCTCACCTATCACCAAGGAGGCTGTCCAGACCTTGAACCAGCGTTTGGCTGCTGTAGCGGACTGGATGAGAGCTAACAAATTGAAATTGAATCCAGACAAGACAGAGGTCCTACTGGTCAGTCGTAAGGCCGAACAGGGCATAGGGTTACAGCCTGTGTTAGACCGGATTAGACTCCCCCTGAAGACGCAGGTTCGCAGCTTGGGAGTGATCCTGGACTCATCGCTGAGCCTGGAAGCCCAGGTCTCAGCGGTGGCCGGGAGAGCTTTCGCACAATTAAAACTCGTGCGCCAGCTGCGCCCGTTCCTTGGGAAGTCTGATCTGGCCACAGTGGTCTACGCTCTTGTTACATCCCGATTAGATTACTGCAACGCACTCTACGTGGGGTTGCCTTTGAAGACAGTTCGGAAACTTCAACTAGTCCAGTGGGCGGCAGCCAGATTGCTCACCGGAGCGTCATACAGGGAGCATACCACCCCTCTGCTATGTCAGCTCCACTGCCTGCCGATCCAGTTCCGAGCACAATTCAAAGTACTGGTTTTGACCTAGTGGGGTGTTTGTGGAGGACATTGGCAAGGCTCTTGGACATGTTCATGGTGCCAATGTAGAGAGTAAGGAATACTGGGATGTCTATGGTGAAGGAAACACATAACATACAGGATGGAATTGTCCCCATATGAAAGTCTTCCCTTGGGTGGTGGACAGTGGGGTGTTTGTTGAGGACATTGGCAAGGCTCTTGGACATGTTCATGGTGCCAATGTAGAGAGTAAGGAACACTGGGATGTCTATGGTGGAGGAAACACATAACATACAGGATGGAATTGTCCCCATATGAAAGTCTTCCCTTGGGTGGTGGACAGTGGGGTGTTTGTGGAGGACATTGGCAAGGCTCTTGGACATGTTCATGGTGCCAATGGAGAGAGTAAGGAACATTGGGATGTCTATGGTGGAGGAAACACATAATATCTAGGATGGAATTGTCCCTGTATGAAAGCCTTCCCTTGGGCGGTGGGCGGTGGGGTGTTTGTGGAGGACATTGGCAGGGCTCAGAGATGTTCATGGTGCCAATGGAGAGAGTAAGGAACATTGGGATGCCTGTGGTGGAGGAAACGCATGAAATCTAGGATGGAATGGTCCCCATATGAAAGCCTTCCCTTGGGTGGTGGGCAGTGTGGTGTTGGTGGAGGACATTGGCAGGGATCTTGGAGATGTTCATGGTGCCAATGGAGAGAGTAAGGAGCACTAGGATGCTTGCAATGATTATCATTATTTATGTGCCTTAAACCACAAGGAGAAGTGAGATGATGATGATGATGATGATTATTATTATTATTATGTTGTATCCCAAACAAAACTTCCCCCAAAAAAGTACTCCTGAAAGATGCCCATACAGCCTGCATTTGAAGACCTCCATAGAAGTAGAGTTCAACACCTTCTAGAGGTCCTTTTCCTTCAAACTTTATGACATCGATGGTGTTTCCATTTCCTATCTTTGGGGCTTTCGGATCACTGTGAATTGTTCGGCCTCAATTCCTTCCTCCAGGCCAAGCAGAGAGCCAGAAGAGGCTGAAAAACAGGTTTATCGTCATGAACGGCCTCCAAAAAATGAAAAATCTTTCCTATTCAAGGTCAGCAAACTTGAAGTCGCATTTTCAAACAGTAGGTAGAACAGTAGGACCAAACGTAAGGTAGAATCACAGCAATGTTCAATGCATTCAGGCCTCCAAATGGAGTAGCATTGGGAGAAGGAAGTGCTATTCCTTCCTTTAAGAACCAGAGTGTGCAGAAGATCTGCATAGGAAGGATAAGAATATCGAGGAGAGTTTGGACGGTGTGGTGAGTGAATTAGAACCAGACATCCTGAGGAGTGAGGTTGAGAGTTCTTGGAGAACCGGAGAAGTTCCAGCAGACTGGAGGAGGGCCAATGTGGTCCCAATCTTCAAGAAGGGAAAAAAAGGATGACCCAAACAATGACCAATGTCCGGTCAGCCTCACATCGATACCAGGCAAGATACTGGAAAAGATTGCTAAGGAAGTGGTCTGCAAACACTTAGAAACAGATGCGGTCATCGCGAAGAGTCAACATGATCAAAAGCAAGTCATGCCAGACTCATCTGATCTCTTTTTTCAATAGAGTTACAAGCTGGGTAGATGCGGGGAATGCCGTGGATGTAGTGTACCTGGACTTCAGGAAGGCCTTCGACAAGGTCCCCCATGACCTTCTGGCAAGGAAATTAGTCCAATGTGGGTGAGGCAAAACTACGGTGAGGTGGATTTGTAACTAGTTAAATGGATGAACCCAGAGGGCGATTCTCCCCAATGCTTCCTCTTCATCCTGGAAAGAAGTGACGAGCGGAGTGCCACAAGCAGGGTTCCGTCCTGGGCCCGGTCCTGTTCAACATCTTTATCAATGACTTAGATGAAGGGCGAGAAGGCATGATCATCAAGTTTGCAGACGACACCAAATTGGGAGCGAGAGCCAAGACTCCAGAGGACAGGAGCAGGATTCAAAACGATCTTGACAGATTAGACAGATGGGCCAAAACTAACAAAATGAAGTTCAACAGTGACAAATGCAAGATACTCCACTTTGACAGGAAAAACGAAATGCAAAGATACAGAATGGGGGACAATGCCTGGCTCGAGAGCAGTACGTGTGAAAAAGATCTTGGAGTCCTCGTGGACAACAAGTTAAACATGAGCCAGGAATGTGATGTGGTGGCAAAAAAAAGCTAGTGGGATTTTGGCCTGCATCAAGAGGAGCATAGTGTCTTGATCTAGGGAAGTCATGCTCCCCATGCTCTATTCCGCTTTGGTTAGACCACACCTGGAATATTGTGTCCAATTCTGGGCACCACAATTGAAGAGAGATGTTGACAAGCTGGAATGTGTCCAGAGGAGGGTGACTCAAATGATCAAGGGTCTGGAGAACAAACCCTATGAGGAGCGGCTTAAGGAGCTGGGCATGTTTAGCCTGAAGAAGAGAAGGCTGAGAGGAGATATGATAGCCATGTATAAATATGTGAGAGGAAGCCACAGGGAGGAGGAGGGAGCAAGCTTGTTTTCGGCTTCCTTGGAGACTAGGACGCAATGGAACAATGGCTTCAAACTACAAGAGAGGAGATTCCATCTGAACACGAGGAAGAACTTCCTGACTGTGAGAGCCGTTCAGCAGTGGAACTCTCTGCCCAGGAGTGTGGTAGAGGCTCCTTCTTTGGAAGCTTTTAAACAGAGGCGGGATGGCCATCTGTCAGGGGTGATTTGAATGCAATATTCCTGCTTCTTGGCAGAATGGGGCTGGACTGGATGATGGCCCAGGAGGTCTCTTCCAACTCTTTGATTCTATGATTCTATGAAGCCATGGTCCTCTGCCATCAACTCTGCTGGACCGGCCACGTTGTCCGGATGCCCGACCACCGTCTCCCAAAGCAGCTGCTCTACTCCGAACTCAAGAACGGAAAACGGAATGTTGGTGGGCAGAAAAAAAGATTGAAAGATGGCCTCAAAATCAACCTCAAAAACCATGACATAGACACTGAGAACTGGGAAGCCCTGGCCTTGACCACTCCAACTGGAGGTCAGCTGTGACCAGCAGTGCTGCAGAATTTGAAGAGGCACGAATGGAGGGCGAAATGGAGAAGCGTGCCAAGAGGAAGGTGCGTCAAACCAATGCCAACCGAGATCGCCTTCCACCTGGAAACCAATGCCCTCACTGCAGAAGAAGATGCAGAGCAAGAATAGGGCTCCACAGCCACATACGGACCCACAAGAATACTGGAAGACAATCCTCCTTGGAAAACAAGAGATTGGCTAAGTAAGTAAGTAACTTCTGCACCTGACAATATGACTTTCGAAGATGGTTCCCTAGATAAATGTTGCTTTGGGTCCCGTTCAGGAATGTGGCCTTCAGACTCCATAGGAAAAACACAATGTTCATTTTCAAGGCGTTCAGCGAGGCCAGGACTTGAAATCTCAGGCCCAGAATCTCAGGCCCAGATGTTTCCCTAGATAAATTTTGCTTTGGGCCCCATTCAGGAATGTGGCCTTCAGACTCCATAGAGAAACACTACGTTCATTTTCAAGACTGGACACCTCAGGCCTTTCAGCAAGGCCAGGACTTGAAATCTCTGGCCCAGAAAAACCACCATCTTCAGAAGATGGTTCCCTAGATAAATTTTGCTTTGGGCCCCATTCAGGAATGTGGCCTTCAGACTCCATAGAGAAACACTACATTCATTTTCAAGACTGGACACCTCAGGCCTTTCAGCAAGGCAAGGACTTGAAATCTCTGGCCCAGAAAAACCATCATCTTCAGAAGACGGTTCCCTAGAGAAATTTTGATTTGGGCCCCGTTCAGGAATGTGGCCTTCAAACTCCATAGAAAAACACTACATTCATTTTCAAGACTGGACACCTCAGGCCTTTCAGCAAGGCCAGGACTTGAAATCTCTGGCCCAGAAAAACCATCATCTTCAGAAGACGGTTCCCTAGATAAATTTTGCTTTGGGCCCCGTTCAGGAATGTGGCCTTCAGACTCCATAGAGAAACACTACCTTCATTTTCAAGACTGGACACCTCAGGCCTTTCAGCAAGGCCAGGACTTGAAATCTCTGGCCCAGAAAAACCATCATGTTGAGAAGACGATTCCCTAGATAAATTTTGCTTTGGGCTGCGTTCAGGAATGTGGCCTTCAGACTCCATAGGGAAACACTACGTTCATTTTCAAGACTGGACACCTCAGGCCTTTCAGCAAGGCCAGGACTTGAAATCTCTGGCGCAGAAAAACCATCATGTTCAGAAGATGGTTCCCTAGATAAATTTTGCTTTGGGCTGCGTTCAGGAATGTGGCCTTCAGACTCCATAGGAAAAACACAATGTTCATTTTCAAGACTGGACACCTCAGGCCTTTCAGCAAGGCCAGGACTTGAAATCTCAGGCCCAGAAAAACCATCATCTTCAGAAGACGGTTCCCTAAATAAATTTTGCTTTGGGTCCCGTTCAGGAATGTGGCCTTCAGACTCCATAGGAAAAACACAATGTTCATTTTCAAGACTGGACACTTCAGGCCTTTCAGGAAGGCCAAAACTTGAAATCTCTGGCCCAGAAAAACCATCATCTTCAGAAGACGGTTCCCTAGATAAATTTTGCTTTGGGCTGCGTTCAGGAATGTGGCCTTCAGACTCCATAGGAAAATACCGTGTTCATTTTCAAGGCGTTCAGCGAGGTCAGGACTTGAAATCTCTGGCCCAGAAAAACCATCATCTTCAGAAGACGGTTCCCTAGATAAATTTTGCTTTGGGCCGCATTCAGGAATGTGGCCTTCAGACTCCATAGGAAAATACCGTGTTCATTTTCAAGGTGTTCAGCGAGGCCAGGACTTGAAATCTCAGGCCCAGAACAACCATCATCTTCAGAAGATGTTTCCCTAGATAAATGTTGCTTTGGGCCCCATTCAGGAATGTGGCCTTCAGACTCCATAGAGAAACACTACATTCATTTTCAAGACTGGACACCTCAGGCCTTTCAGCAAGGCCAGGACTTGAAATCCCAGGCCCAGAAAAACCATCATCTTCAGAAGACGGTTCCCTAGATAAATTTTGCTTTGGGCCCCATTCAGGAATGTGGCCTTCAGACTCCATAGAGAAACACTATATTCATTTTCAAGGCATTCAGCAAGGCCAGGACTGGAAATCTCAGGCCCAGAACAACCATCATCCCCAGGGACATCAGAAACAATCCTTGGCTGAACTACAACATCAACATTATGCAATCCTACCCAACAACGAGTCTTGTTCCTGAATGAATATGGATGCAGAGACATCCATATTCATGGCGGGGTTGTGTTACAGATTGTATAACCGACCCATTAAGTCATTCGTATTTGGGTTGTTTTTCCCTTTGTTCGTCCTGGGACGCCGTCTCAAACTTCTGTTTTGTTAGAGCACAAATATTATTATTATTAATAATAATTATTATTAATTATTCCATTTGCAAATATATCAAAAGAAGATGAGGCTAATTTGGGGGAGTTTCCACTCTGTATTTTCCCATTATTTATATATATATATATTGCAAAGGGTTACGTAAACAGAAGAATGTTTTTCCAACAGAGCAAAAACGGAATATATTAAAGATCAAGGATTCGGCTTGGATGTCCGTCATGCCTCCGAGATGACTTTTCCGCCGCTTCCTGCTGCTTTTTTAAAGATAAGGCTTCTGCTCAGCGGTGGCCCCGAAAGAATTTACCATACGATCCGGAACGTACCTGTTATTGTCCGTTGTCGAAAGGGGAAAAAAAACCCAAACACTTCTGGGAGATAATAATAATAATACGGATAGGAATTTGCCAGCGGGGATTTGTGCTTTGCTCCGGAGACGCGGCACAAAGGATTCCTCTCGCTCCTGAACATCAAGAAGGACTTCGTTTGTCTTTTGAGGACTGTTTGGAACTTCTCCTTCTTTGGATTCTTAGTACATATGATCTTGGGTACCTCGGTTATTGAGTCCATCTGGATATAGGTGAACTACAACTCCCAAACTCAAGGTCAATGCCCACCAAACCCTTCCAGTATGTTCTGTTGGTCGTGGGAGTTCTGTGTGCCAAGGTTGGTTCAGTTCCCTCGTTGGTGGGGTTCAGAATGCTTTTTGATTGCAGGTGAACTATAAATCCCAGCAACTACAACTCCCAAATGTCAATGTCTATTTCCCCCAAACTCAACCAGTGTTCACATCTGGCCATATTGAGTATTTGTGCCAAGTTTGGTCCAGATCCATCATTATTTGAGTACACAGTGCTCTCTGGATGTAGGTGAACTATAAATCCCAGTAATGACAATTCCCAAACTCAAGGTCAATGCCCACCAAACCCTTCTAGTATTTTCTGTTGGTCGTGGGAGTTCTGTGTGCCAAGTTTGGTTCAATTCCATCGTTGGTGGGGTTCAGAATGCTCTTTGATTTTAGGTGAACTATAAATCCCAGTAACGACAACTCCCAAATGTCAAGGTCTATTTCCCCCAAAACTCTGCCATTGTTCACATTTGGGCATATTGAGTATTTGTGCCAAGTTTGGTTCAGATCCACCATTGTTTGAGCCCACAGTGCTCTCTGGATGTAGGTGGACTACAATTCCCAAACTCAAGGTCAATGCCCACCAAACCCTTCTAGTGTTTTCTGTTGGTCGTGGGAGTTCTGTGTGCCAAGTTTGGTTCAGTTCCATCGCTGGTGAAGTTCAGAATGCTCTGTGATTGTAGGTGAACTATAAATCCCAGCAACTTCAACTCCCAAATGTCAAAGTCTATTTCCCCCCAAACTCCACCAGTGTTCACATCTGGCCATATTGAGTATTCGTGTAGAGTTTGATCCAGATCCATCATTATTTGAGTCCATAGTGCTCTCTGGATGTAGGTGAACTATAAATCCCAGTAAAGACAATTCCCAAACTCAAGGTCAATGCCCACCAAACCCTTCTAGTATTTTCTGTTGGTCGTGGGAGTTCTATGTACCACATTTGGTTCAGTTCCCGCGTTGGTGGGGTTCAGAATGCTCTTTGATTGTAGGTGAACTATAAATCCCAGCAACTACAACTCCCAAATGTCAAAGTCTATTTCCCCCCAAACTCCACCAGTGTTCACATCTGGCCATATTGAGTATTCGTGTAGAGTTTGATCCAGATCCATCATTATTTGAGTCCATAGTGCTCTCTGGATGTAGGTGAACTACAACTCCCAAACTCAAGGTCAATGCCCACCAAACCCTTCTAGTGTTTTCTGTTGGTCGTGGGAGTTCTGTGTGCCACGTTTGGTTCACTTCCATCGTTGGTGGAGTTCGGAATGCTCTGTGATTGTAGGTGAACTATAAATCCTAGCAACTACAACTCCCAAATGTCAAGGTCTATTTTCCCCAAACTCCACCAGTGTTCACATCTGGCCATATTGAGTATTTGTGCCAAGTTTGGTCCAGATCCATCATTGTTTGAGTCCACAGTGCTCTCTGGATGTAGGTGAACTACAATTCCCAAACTCAAGGTCAATGCCCACCAAACCCTTCCAGTATGTTCTGTTGGTCGTGGGAGTTCTGTGTGCCAAGTTTGGTTCAATTCCACCATTGGTGGAGTTCAGAATGCTCTGTGATGGTAGGTGAACTATAAATCCCAGCAACTACAACTCCCAAATGTCAAGGTCTACTTTCCCCCAAACTCCACCAGTGTTCACATTTGGGCTTATTGAGTATCAGTGCCAAGTTTGGTTCAGATCCATCATTGTTTGAGTCCACAGTGCTCCCTGGATGTAGGTGAACTACAACTCCCAAACTCTGTTCTGCACTTTGTCCACTTTCCTGGCCCTGTAGTACACTGTTGGCACTAATGAAATGCAAAGAGACAGAATGGGGGCGATGCCTGGCTTGAGAGCAGGACATGTGAAAAAGATCTTGGAGTCCTTGTGGACAACAAGTTGAACACGAACCAACAACGTCATGCGGCGGCAAAAAAAGCCAATGGGATTTTGGGCTCTGTAGTGCCTAGACGCCCGGAAGTCCCGCTCTCCGTGCTCTATTCGGCCTTGGTCAGACCACTTTACCTGGAATTGCAATATGTCCAATTCTGTGCAGCGCAACTGAAGGGAGATGCTGACTCTAAGCTGGGATGTGTCCAGAGGAGGGCGACCAAAATGATCCAGGGTCTGGAGAACAAGCCCTATGAGGAGTGGCTTAAAGAGCTGGGCATGTTTCGGCATGAACAAGATAGAGGAGGTGGGGCGCTGATGGAGACATACAAGCAGTCCTAAATTGGTCTAAAGTGCTTTTGGAGGACATAATGCTAAGGGTTCATTATTTTGGGAAGGCACACTGGAACAACCACGTTTTCAAGCTCCTCCTGAAGACTGCCAGAGATGGGGCATGCCTGATGTCCTTGGGGAGTGAGTTCCAGAGTCGAGGGGCCACCACCGAGAAGTCTCTCTCTCTCGTCCCCACCAATCGCGTTTGCAATGCAGGTGGGAGTGCGAGCAGGGCCTCTCCAGATGATCGAAGAGATCGTGTGGATTCGTACACAGAAATGCAGTCACGTAGGTAGGCAGATCCCAAACCGTTCAGGGCTTTGTAGGTAAGCACCTGCACCTTGAATTGGGACCGGTAAATGAATGGCAGCCAGTGGAGCTCCTTAAAGGAGCCCCAGTTAGCAACCTGGCCACCACCCGTTAAACCAACTGACATTTCTGAGCCGTTTTCAAGGGCAGCCCCATGTAGAGCGCATTACAGTAGTCCAATCTGGAAGTGACTACTGGAAGTGGCCAGATTAATATTATTATTAATATTATATGTTTACTCGTTCAGTCGTCTCTGACTCTTCCTGACCTCATGGAGCAGCCCACGCCAGAGCTCCCTGTCGGCCGTCACCACCCCCAGCTCCTTCAAGGTCAGTCCAGTCACTTCAAGGATGCCATCCATCCATCTTGCCCTTAGTTGGCCCCTCTTCCTTTTGCCTTCCACTTTCCCCAGCATCATTCCCTTCTCTAGGCTTTCCTGTCTCCTCATGATGTGGCCAAAGGACTTCCACTTTGTCTCTAGTCTCCTTCCCTCCAGTGAGCAGCTGGGCTTTCTTTCCTGGAGGATGGACTGGTTGGATCTTCTCGCAGTCCAAGGCACTCTCAGCACTTTCCTCCAGCACCACAGCTCAAAAGCATCATAGAATCATAGAATCAAAGAGTTGGAAGAGACCTCATGGGCCATCCAGTCCAACCCCATTCTGCCAAGAAGCAGGAATATTGCATTCAAACCACCCCTGACAGATGGCCATCCAGCCTCTGTTTCAAAGCTTCCAAAGAAGGAGCCTCCACCACACTCCGGGGCAGAGAGTTCCACTGCTGAACGGCTCTCACAGTCAGGAAGTTCTTCCTCATGTTCAGATGGAATCTCCTCTCTTGTAGTTTGGAGCCATTGTTCCATTGCGTCCTAGTCTCCAAGGAAGCAGAAAACAAGCTTGCTCACTCCTCCCTGTGGCTTCCTCTCACATATTTATACATGGCTATCATATCTCCTCTCAGCCATCTCTTCTTCAGGCTAAACATGCCCAGCTCCCTAAGCCGCTCCTCATAGGGCTTGTTCTCCAGACCCTTGATCATTTTAGTCGCCCTCCTCCGGACACATTCCAGCTTGTCAATATCTCTCTTGAATTGTGGTGCCCAGAATTGGACACAATATTCCAGGTAAAGTGGTCTAACCAAAGCAGAATAGAGGGGTAGCATTACTTCCCTAGATGTAGACACTATGCTCCTATTGATGCAGGCCAAAATCCCATTGGCTTTTTTTGCTGCCACATCACATTGTTGGCTCATGTTTAACTTGTTGTCCACGAGGACTCCAAGATCTTTTTCACACGTACTGCTCTCGAGCCAGGCCTCATTGTCCCCCATTCTGCATCTCTCTTCCTTGGCTCAGCCTTCCCTAAGGTCCAGCTCTCACATCCGGAGGTGACTACAGGGAAGACCATGGCTTGGACTCGGCAATGGATCTTGGTTGCCAGTCTGATGTCTCTACTCTTCACTATTTTATCGAGATTGGACATTGCTCTCCTCCCAAGAAGGAAGCGTCTCCTGATTTCCTGGCCACAGTCTGCGTCTGCACTCATCTTTGCACCTAGAAATACAAAGTCTGTCACGGCCTCCACATTTTCTCTCTCTATTTTCCAGTTGTCAATCATTCTTGTTGCCATAATCTTGGTTTTTTTGACATTTAGCTGCAACCCAGCTTTTGCGCTTTCTTCTTTCACCTTGATTAGAAGGCTCCTCAGCTCCTCCTCGCTTTCGGCCATCAGAGTGGTGTCATCTGCATATCTGAGGTTGTTAATGTTTCTTCCAGCATTTTTCACCCCAGCCTTGCATTCGTCAATCCCCGCACATCCTCGCATGATGTGTTCTGCATACAAGTTAAGAAGGTTGGGTGAGAGGATGCAGCCTTGCCGGACGCCTTTCCCAATCTTGAACCCGTCTCCTGTTCCGTGGTCAGTCCTGACTGTTGCTACTTGGTCCTTGTACAGATTCCTCAGGAGAGAGGGAAGGGGGCTTGGGATGCCCATCCCAGTAAGAACTTGCCACAGTTTATGATGATCCACACAGTCAAAGGCTTTAGAAGAGTCAATGAAGCAGAAGTAGATGTTTTTCTGAAACTCCCTGCCTTCCTCCATTCTCCAGCATCCGGACATTGGCAATCTGGTCTCTCGTTCCTCTGCCTTTTCTAAACCCAGCTTGAACGTCTGATTAATATTATATATTAATGATAATATCATGCATTGAGCTGGGCTACAACTCCCATCATTCCCTAGCCCAGTGGTTCTCAACCTGGGGTCCCCAGATGTTTTTAGCCTACAACTCCCAGAAATCCTAACAGCTGATAAACTGGCTGAGATTTCTGGGAGTTGTAGGCCAAAAACATCTGGGGACCCCAGGTTGAGAACCACTGCCCTAGCCAATGATAAGAAGAGTTCCAAAATGTAAACATCTGGTGAAAAACCACATGATTCTCAGCTGATCCGTTATCTACATACATGTAGGCATTCGCATGATTATATAACACACACTCATAAACATGCATGTTATATAACGCTTACCACCCACTTCTTGCTCAAGTATATGTGTGTATGAATGTATGTGTACACAATAAGTGGTTTATTAATTCTATATATATATAAACTATCTATAATAATTATATTATATAATATTATTAAAAGATTATTACAATAGAATATATAATAAAATATTATAGAGATATAAACTATGTATAATAATTACAGTATATCATATAATTATACTATAATATTATTACAATAGATAATATATTAATTCTATATATAAAAACTATGTATAAAAACTATAATATCATAGAATATTATTATGAAATTATTAATATATGATATAATATATATATATTATTCAGTATATGTAAACTATGTATAATACTTGTAATATCATATAATATTATTACAATATAATATAATATATATTAATTATATGTATATTAACTATCTATATTAATTATAATATAATATATAATATCATGAAAAGATTATTACAATAGAATATATAATAAAATATATAAATATATATAAACTCTATATAAAAATTCTATAAACTATCTATAATAATTATAGTATAATATCATATAATATTATTATATTATTACAATAAAATATATAATAAAATATATTACCTGTAATATAATAAAATATAATGTCATATAATATAATATAGGCTCCGCCCCATTACTACCTTCCTAGCTCCGCCCCTTCCACTCAAATTTCCCTGAGTATCCAGGCCCCGCCCCTTTCACAACCCCGCCTCTTATCTACCTTCCTAAACCCCGCCCCTTTATTAGCCCCGCCCTTTATTTTTGCCTTCCTAGCTCCGCCCCTTTCTGTTTCCCTTTCCCTGAGCATCTGGACTCCGCCCACTTCATTGACTCCGCCCCTCTTAGCTTTCCCTTCGGAGCAGTTACGCTCCGCCCCTTTCCCCTCAGAGCATCTCGACTCCGCCCACTTCATTGGCTCCGCCCCTCTCTTAGCCTGACGCTTTCCTCTCAGAGCGGCTAGGCTCCGCCCCTTTCCCCTCAGAGCATCTCGACTCCGCCCACTTCATTGACTCCGCCCCCTCTTAGCCTGTCGCTTTCCTCTCAGAGCGGTTAGGCTCCGCCCCTTTCCCCTCAGAGCATCTCGACTCCGCCCACTTCATTGACTCCGCCCCTCTCTTAGCCTGTCGCTTTCCTCTCAGAGCGGTTTGGCTCCGCCCCTTTCCCCTCAGAGCATCTCGACTCCGCCCACTTCATTGACTCCGCCCCCCTCTTAGCCTGTCACTTTCCTCTCAGAGCGGCTAGGCCCCGCCCCTTTCTCATTAGAGCATCTCGACTCCGCCCACTTCATTGACTCCGCCCCCTCTTAGCCTGTCGCTTTCCTCTCAGAGCGGTTAGGCTCCGCCCCTTTCCCCTCAGAGCATCTCGACTCCGCCCACTTCATTGACTCCGCCCCTCTCTTAGCCTGTCGTTTTCCTCTCAGAGCGGTTAGGCTCCGCCCTTTCCCGTCAGAGCATCTCGACTCCGCCCACTTCATTGGCTCCGCCCCTCTCTTAGCCTGTCGCTTTCCTCTCAGAGCGGCTAGGCTCCGCCCCTTTCCCCTCAGAGCATCTCGACTCCGCCCACTTCATTGACTCCGCCCCTCTCTTAGCCTGTCGCTTTCCTCTCAGAGCGGTTAGGCTCCGCCCTTTTCTCCTCAGAGCATCTCGACTCCGCCCACTTCATTGACTCCGCCCCCCTCTTAGCCTGTCGCTTTCCTCTCAGAGCAGCTAGGCTCCGCCCTTTTCTCCTCAGAGCATCTCGACTCCGCCCACTTCAATGACTCCGCCCCCTCTTAGCCCGTCGCTATCCTCTCAGAGCGGCTAGGCTCCGCCCCTTTCCCTCAGATCACCTCGACTCCGCCCACTCCATTGACTCCGCCCCTCTCTTAGCCTGTCGCTTTCTTCTCAGAGCATCTCGACTCCGCCCACTTCAGTGACTCCGCCCCCTCTTAGTCTGTCGCTTTCCTCTCAAAGCGGTTAGGGTCCGCCCCTTTCCCCTCAGAGCATCTCGACTCCGCCCACTTCATTGACTCCGCCCCTCTTTTAGCCTGTCGCTTTCCTCTCAGAGCGGTTAGGCTCCGCCCCTTTCCCTCAGAGCACCTCGACTCCGCCCACTTCATCACCTCGGCTCAGTTCTCCTCAGAGCATCTCGGATTCCCGCCTCTTCATTAGCCCCGCCCCTTTCTCTGCCCATATTTTTCCAGGCCCCGCCCCCTCCGCGCCCGCCATCTCCGCCAGGCGGCTCCTCACGCAGAGTCCGGAAAGGGGGCGGGGCGAAGGGCACACACCCCCGCCACACCTCCAGCCAATCAGCGGCCGCCGCTTCCACGCCGGCTCAAAAGGGGGGGGAGAGAAGTGAGGCGAGGACGCCAGAAGAGAGGACTCGCGGGGAGACGAGGCGTTGGAGGGGAAGAGGGGGACGCAGTGCGCGTGCGCGGAGGGTCCCTCTTTACAGCCCACCCCTCCTCCCGCCGGCCTTTTGGTGTCGCCCACAGAGAGGGAGAAGGAGCGCGAGCGCGGAGAGGCGGCAGTGCCGGGAGGGCTCCCCACGGGGCGGACGCGTCTCGCTCGCTCTCTTTTTCGCCTGAGGGAAAGCAGAAGGGAAAGAAGGGAAGCCAGCCATCCAGGCAGGAGAAGAGCCGAGCTGAGGAGAGGAGACAGCAGAGCCAACCATGGAGTCCGGCGGGGGAGGCGGGAAGGTAAGAGCCCATCCATAGTGATAATCAATAATAGTCACAGGCCTCTCCCTCAGACCCCCTCACTCCATATTATTAGTCATTACTTGTGGTATTATTATTATTGTTGAATGGTTATTAACATGCCTTTCTCTCACCCCACTCAGTATTATTATTATTATTATTATTATATTGTATTAGTCTATTCTATTATTCTATATTATTATTATTAACATGCCTTTCTCTCACCCCACTCAGTATTATTTATTATGGTATTATATGTATTCTTATATTATTATTATTATTATTATTATTATTATTGTATTGGTCTATTCAATTATTCTGTATTATTATTATTACCATGTCTTTTTCTCACCTCACTTAGTACTATTTACTATGGTATTATATATATCATTCTATTCTATTCTATTCTATTATTCTATATTATTATTATTATTATTACCATGTCTTTTTCTCACCCTGCTCAGTATTATTTACTATGGTATTATATATATCATTCTATTCTATTATTCTATTCTATTATTCTATATTATCATTATTATTATTATTAACATGCCTTTCTCTCACCCCACTCATTATTATTTATTATGGTATTATATGTATTCTTATATTATTATTATTATTATTATTATTATTATTATTATTATTATTATCATCATGCCTCTCTCTCACTCCACTCAGTACTATTTACTATGGTATTATATATATTATTCTATTCCATTATTTTATATTATTATTATTATTATTATTACCATGTCTTTCCCTCACCCCACTCAGTATTATTTATTATGGTATTATATGTATTCTTATATTCTTATTATTGTTATTATTATTATTATTATTATTATTGTATTAGTCTATTCACTTTATTTCTTAATGAGTCGCTCTCCACCAAGGGGCTCCGAGCGACTTACAGTCTAAAACAGCATTTACACAACATAAAAACATTCAACAGTGACTATTTGGCAAATTAGATCTGATTACTTAAATTCAATTTATTCAATTATTCTGTATTATTATTATTATTATTATTATTATTACCATGTCTTTTTCTCACCCCACTCAGTATTATTTACTATGGTATTATATATATTCTATTCTATTATTCTATTATTCTATATTATTAGTATTATTTTTAACATGCCTTTCTCTCACCCCACTCAGTACTATGGTATTATATATATTATTCTATTCTATTATTTTATATTATTGTTATTATTAACATGCCTTTCTCTCACCCGACTCAGTATCATTTATTATGGTATTATATGTATTATATTATTATAATATACAATATAATATAATATAGTATTATTATTATATACTTACCCCACTCATTATTATGCATTATGGTATTATATGCATTATTCGTCATGTCAAGGAGTGACTTGAGAAACTGCAAGTCGCTTCTGGTGTGAGAGAATTGGCCATCTGCAAGGACGTTGCCCAGGGGATGCCCGGATGATTTGATGTTTATTATTTGATGTTTATCATCCTTGGGAGGCTTCCCAGTGGCGCAATGGGTTAAACCCTTGTGCTGACAGGACTGAAGACCAACAGGTCGCAGGTTCGAATCCGGGGAGAGGCGGATGAGCTCTCTCTATCAGCTCCAGCTCCTCGTGCGGGGACATGAGAGTATTCTTACTTATATACTGCTTTCCCACCCTGGTATTGTTATTATCATCATTATCTTCATGTGCTGCTTTCTCTCCCCCTATTATTATTATTACTATTATTATTATTATTATTATTATTATTATTACTATTATTAATGTGCCAGTTTCTCATCCTAATATTCTTCGTTTTTGTGCATGCGCTGTAGCATCTTTTTGCTTTTTTGGCTTTTTAAGTCCCTTCCGCTGTGTTTTTCGGTGTTTTTAGGAGTGATGGTCACTCGTTGGCCTGAGAGGTGTCTTGTGTCCAAATTTGGTGCCAATTCGTCCAGTGGTTTTTGAGTTATTTTAATCCCACAAACTAACATTACGTGTGTGTGTGTGTGTATGGTTTTGCGCATGCATTGTAATGTATTTTTTTTCGTTTGGGGGTTTTTAAGCCCCCTCTGCTGTGTTTTTCAGTGTTTTATGAGTGATGGTCACTCGTTGGCCTGAGAGGTGTCTTGTGTCCAAATTTGGTGCCAATTTGTCCAGTGGTTTTTGAGTTATTTTAATCCCACAAACTAACATTACATATATATGGTTTTGCGCATGCGTTTTAATGTTTTTTTTTTCATTTTGGGGTTTTTAAGTCTCTTCCACTGTGTTTTTCAGTGTTTTTATGAGTGATGGTCACTCGTTGGCCTAAGAGGTGTATTGTGTCCAAATTTGGTGCCAATTTGTCCAGTGGTTTTTGAGTTGTTTTAATCCCACAAACTAACATTACATATATATGGTTTTGCGCATGCGTTGTAATGTATTTTTTTTCATTTTGGGGTTTTTAAGTCTCTTCCGCTGTGTTTTTCAGTGTTTTTATGAGTGATGGTCACTCGTTGGCCTGAGAGGTATCTTGTGTCCAAATTTGGTGCCAATTCGTCCAGTGGTTTTTGAGTTTTCTGTTAATCCCACAAACTAAGATTACATACATACCTATGTTCTGCGTTCTCTCCCCCTGTTGTTATTTATTTATTGATATACGCTGCCTTCTCTCCCTCCAAATCATTAAACCAGGGACAAACAAGCCTTGTTTAGGAAGTGATTCCAACTAAAGGTCAGCCAGGAATCCCTGAAAAGGAAGATAATGATAATGACTAATAATTATAACAGGAGCTCTAAGTGATATTTATCCATGTATGTGTATGCCACTTTCTTCTCTCGGCCCAAAGCAGCGTAGAAATCAATAAACCTATCTATATATTTATTCATCCCATCTCTCTTTCTCATCTATCTATCCTCTCTTTCTCTCTATGTGTGTTATCGATTTATCAATCCATCGATCGATTGATCGATCTAATCTCTCTATCTCATTTCGATCAATCTAATCTCTCATCTCTGTCTTATTTCGATCGATCTAATCTCTCATCTCTGTTTTATTTCGATCGATCTAATCTCTCATCTGTCTTATTTCGATCGATCTCTCATCTGTTTTATTTCGATCTATCTAATCTCTCATCTCTGTCTTATTTCGATCGATCTCTCATCTGTCTTATTTTGATTGATCTAATCTCTCATCTCTTATTTCGATCGATCTAATCTCTCATCTGTCTTATTTCAATCGATTAATCTCTCATCTCTGTCTTATTTCGATCGATCTCTCATCTGTCTTATTTCGATTGATCTAATCATGTCTTATTTCAATCGATCTAATCTCTCATCTGTTTTATTTCGATCGATCTAATCTCTCATCTGCCTTATTTCGATCGATCTAATCTCTCATCTCTGTTTTATTTCGATCGATTTAATCTCTCATCTGTCTTATTTCGATCGATCTAATCTCTCATCTCTGTCTTATTTCGATCTAATCTCTTATCTGTCTTATTTCGATCGATCTAATCTCTCATTTCTGTCATATTTCGATCAATCTCTTATCTGTCTTATTTCGATCGATCTAATCTCTCATTTGTCTTATTTTGATCGATCTAATCTCTCATCTGTCTTATTTCGATCGATCTAATCTCACATCTGTTTTATTTCAATCGATCTAATCTCTCATCCGCCTTATTTCGATCGAATCTCTCATTTCTGTCTTATTTCGATCAATCTCTCATCTGTCTTATTTCGATCGATCTAATCTCTCATCTGTCTTATTTCGATCGATCTAATCTCTCATCTGTTTTATTTCGATCGATCTAATCTCTCATCTGTCTTATTTCGATCGATCTAATCTCTATCTTATTTATCCATCCTCTCTCTCATTTTCTGTGTTATCTATATATCGATCTATCCATCTTCTCTCTCATTCTTTCTATCATTCACTCTGTGTATTCTCTGTCCTATCAACGCTATCATCTTTCTTTTTCTTTATGTATCTATCTATCATAGATCTCTATTTATCTATTTATCTATCACACCAGCCTGAGTCCCTCATTCTCGGTGAGAAGACCGGTATATAAAACTTCTAAATAATAAATAAATATCTCTGTTTGTCCAAAGAGGTTTTCCATGACCTTCTATCTTCCTTTCTCTATCATTCTCCCTCTCTCTTCCATCTTTCTTTCTGTATCGTCTATCATCCATCTCTACTTATCTATATTTGTTGAAAGAAGTTTGCCATGACCACTCTCTATCTATCTATCTATCTATCTATCTATCTATCTATCTATCTTTTCCTGTAGGTAATATCTATCTATCACCTCTCTCTTTATTCTCTCTGTATCATCTATATATAATCCATCTCTATCTCTATTTGTATCAATAGGTTTGCATGATCCCCCTCTTTCTCTATCTGTTTATCTATGTGTGTGTGTGTGTGTGTGTGTGTGTGTGTGTGTGTATTATCTCTCTCTGTATCTCCACAATTCCTCATGTTGTGCTGACCCCCAACCATAAAATTATTTTTGTTGCTCCTTCATAACTGTAATTTTGCTATGAATCATGATGTAAATATCTGATAGGAGGACTATTAGTATTTTTATTCACTGGACCAAATTTGGCACAAATACTCAATATACCCAAATTTGAATACTGATGGAGTTGGGCGGGGGGTTATTGATTTTGTCATTTGGGCGTTGTAGTTACTGGGATTTATAGTTCACTTACGATCAAAGAGAATTCTGAACTCCATCAACGATGGAATTGAACCAAACATGGCACACAGCACTCCCATGACCAACAGAAAATACTGGAATGGTTTGGAGGACATTGACCTTGAGTTTTGGAGTTGTAGTTCACCTATACCCAAAGAGCAATGTGGATTCAAACAATGATGGATCTGGAGCAAACTTGGCACAAATACTCAATATGCCCAAATGTGGAGTTTGGGGAAAATAGACCTTGGCATTTGGGAGTTGTAGTTGCTGGGATTTATGGTTCACCTACTATCAAAGACCATTCTGAACCCCACCAACGACAGAATTGGACCAAACTTCTCACACAGAACCCCAGGACCAACAGAAAATACTGTGTTTTCTTATGGTTTTTGGCGACCCCCCTGACACCCTCTCGCAACCCCCAAGTTGAGAAACACTGGTCTAGAGGTTTGCCATGATCCTTTTCTCTCCTTCTGTCGATCTGTCTGTTGATCTCTCTATCTATCTATCTTGCGATCTATCTTATCTATCCATCTGTCTTTCTGTCTATCTATCTATCTATCTCTGTCTATCTTTCTGTCTATCTGTCTATCTCTTTATCTATATCTTCTCTATCATTCTTTTTATGTATTATCTATCTATCCATCCATCTATCCTCTCTATCATTCTTTTTATGTATTATCCATCTATCTATCTATCTATCTATCTATCTATCTATCTATCTATCTTCTCTATCATTCTTTTTATGTATTATCCATCTATCTATCTATCTATCTATCTTCTCTATCATTCTTTTTATGTATTATCCATCTATCTATCTATCTATCTATCTATCTTCTCTATCATTCTTTTTATGTATTATCCATCTATCTATCTATATCTATCTATCTTCTCTATCATTCTTTTTATGTATTATCTATCCATCCATCCATCCATCCATCCATCCATCCATCTATCTTCTCTATCATTCTTTTTATGTATTATCTATCTATCTGTCCATCCATCCATCTATCATCTCTATAATTCTCTATAATTCTATTCATCTATCACTTCTATCATTCTTTCTATGTATTATCCATCTATCATCTCTGTCATTCTTTTTATGTATTATCCATCCTCCCATCTATCTTCTCTATCATTCTCTCTTTCTATGTATTGTCTATCTATCATCCTCTTTGTATGTAGTATTGATCTATCTATGTATTGTCTATCATCTCTATCATCCTCTCTCTCTATATATATTATTGATCAATCAATCAATCTATCAGCTCTCTATCATTCTCTATGTATTATCTATCATCTCTATCAATCTCTCTTTATGTATTATCAATCTACCTATAATCTTGCTACCATTCTCTCTTTCTATGTACTCTCTATCATCTCTGTCATTCTCTCTATGTATTGTCTATCTATCACTATTATCCTCTCTATGTACTATCATATCTCTATCATTCTCTATGAATAATAATAATTATTATTATTAATATCCCACCCCCATCTCCCCAAAGGGGACTTGGGGTGGCTAACATGAGGCCAAGCACAAAAATAATACATTATACAATAAATTATCTATCTATCATCTCTATCAATCTCTTTTGATGTATTATTGATCTATCTATAATCTTGCTATCATTCTCTCTTTCTATGTACTGTCTGTCTATCCTCTACCATTCTCTCTCTTTTCTATGTGTTATCCATCGATCCGTCTGCCTCTCTCTCATTGATTTTGGTGTTTCAAACAGTGAGTTGCAATGTGTTGGGGAAGTGGCGCACTCGAGAGAGAATCCGTTGCCGGGCTAAAACCAGCCAAGATTTGTGTCATGTTTAAAGGCTGTGGATTTTGTAGCGTGTCCAAGCGCACACGCAAGACACACGGCGGTTGAGTCACCGGCTTTAAAGCTGCAGATCCGGGTTGGGTTTGAGAGGCGGGATGGAAATTTTTCTGCTCCGGGGAAAGAAAGAAAAAGAGAGAGAGAAAGAGGCTGCGGAAGGGACACTTTTCCGACTATCTCTTGAGTCAGAGGGGGAAAAGCGTCCGATTATCTCCGCCTCCCTTTTCTCTTCCAATACGTTAATCTCCTGCCGTCTCTTATTATTATTATCCGTATCAGTGATCAGAACATCCCGTAACTTAGATCGTAGGCAGAGAACGGCTTGGACGTGTGACTCGCTCTTGGAAAATTTGCAGCACAACTCTGTTTTGAATCAATAGGATACATATTGATTGGTTATTGATCAATTGATGGAAAGTTTGGGCCTTAATTGGGATTAAGCCCAGCTTTCATTGTTGTGATCCATATACTGGAACTGTATAGCTTTGTGGATGGTTAGTCATCTTGGTGTTGATTGATCAATAAGCATTGATCTCGGCGTTGATTGATCAATTAGTATTGACCTTGGTGTCGATTGATCAATAAGTATCAAAATTGGTGTTGATTGAGAAATAAGTATTGACCTTGGTATCAATTGATCAACAAGTATTGATCTTGGTGTCGATTGATCAATAAGTGTTGATCTTGGTGTTGATTGATCAATAAGTATCAAAATTGGTGTTGATTGAGCAATAAGTATTGACCTTGATGTTGATTGATCGACAAGTATTGATCTTGGTGTCGGTTGATCGATAAGTGTTGATCTTGGTGTTGATTGATCGATAAGTGTTGATTTTGGTGTTGATTGATTGATAAGTGTTGATCTTGGTGTTGATTGATCAATAAGTATCAAAATTGGTGTTGATTGAGCAATAAGTATCAAAATTGGTGTTGATTGAGAAATAAGTATTGACCTTGGTATCAATTGATCAACAAGTATTGATCTTGGTGTCGATTGATCGATAAGCGTTGATCTTGGTGTCGATTGATCGATAAGCGTTGATCTTGGTGTCGATTGATCAGCAAGCGTTGATCTTGGTGTCGATTGATCAACAAGTATCAAAATTGGTGTTGATTGATCAGTAAGTATTGATCTTGGTGTTGACTGATCAATAAGTATTGATATTTGTATGAAATGCATCTATCCTGTTGCGGCGACATCTATACGCAGAACAAATTTCGCTCTCCTCCCAAGCTGGGAAACCAATTGGAGACCTTGGTTAGCCATTGTCCTTCTGTTTGGCCTACCTCGGAGGGTGGTTGTTATACTAAAATAGCCAAGGAAACCATAATTAATGCAGTTTGATGCCACGTTATGGGCCATATCTCAGTGCTCTGGAATCCTGGGATGTGTAGTTTGGTGAGAATATAATATTTTCTTTTTTCTGTGTCAGGAGCAACTTCAGAAACTGCAAGTTGCTTCTGGTGTGAGAGAATTGGCTGTCTGCAAGGACGTTGCCCGGGGATTATGCAAATTCCACACCAATGGAGAGAGTATGAAACACTGGGATGTCTGTGGTGGAGGAAAAACAGAAAGTCTAGGATGAAATTGTCCCCAAATGAAAGGCTTCAATTGGGCAGTGTAGTGTTGGTGGAGGACATTGGACATATTCATGGTGCTCACTATAGGAGAGGCAGTGGGCGGGGTCATGCAAATTCAACACCAATGGAGAGAGTCAGAAACACTGGGATGTCTGTGGGCAGTATGGTGTTGGTGGAGGATATTGGCAGGGTTCTTGGACATGTTCATGGCGCTCACTCTCTGAGAGGCAATGGACAGGGTCATGTAAATTCCACACCAATGGAGAGAGTCAGAAACACTGGGGGTCTGGTGGAGGAAGCACATAAAATCTAGGATGATATTGTTACCAAATGAAAGCCTTTCCTTGGGTGGTGGGCAGTGTATTGTTTACAGAGGACATTGGCAGCGCTCTTGGACATGTTCATGGTGCTCCATACGGAAGAGGTCATGCAAATTTTACACCAATGAAGAGAGTAAGAAACACTGGGATGTCTGTGGTGGAGGAAACACATACAATCTAGGAAGAAGGCATGAAAGCCTTCCCTTAGGTGTTGGGTGGTGTGGTGTTGGTGGAGGACATTGGCAGGGCTCTTGGGCATGTTCATGGTGCCAATGGAGAGAGTAAGGAACACTGGGATGTCTATGGTGGAAGAAACACATAACATCCAGGATGGAATTGTCCCTGTATGAAAGTCTTCCCTTGGGGTGTTTGTGGAGGACATTGGCAAGGCTCACTATGGGAGAGGCAGTGGGCAGCGTCATGCAAATTCCACAGCAATGGAGAGAGTAAGAAACACTGGGATGTCTGTGGTGGAGGAAACACATAAAATCTAGGTAGGAAAGCCTTTCCTTGGATGGTGGGCAGTGTGGTGTTGGTGGAGGACACAGGCAGGGCTCTTGGACATGTTCATGGCGCTCACTATGGGAGAGGCGGTAGGCAGGGACATTCAAATTCTACACCAATGGAGAGAGTAAGAAACACTGGGGTGTCTGTGGTGGAGGAAACACCACAGAAGGCCTCTGTCAATAGAAAGGACTTGGTCTTAAGGTGCTGCAATTCTGTGCAAGTTTTTCCAGGAGGAAGAAAAAAAAAAGCTTGTTTCATTTCTTTGCATCACCCAACATTGCATTCAATGCTTTCATTACGAAATCCCCATGATCAAGTTACAAGTTGTGCAAGTGCAATGGTTTATCTGCATAAGATAACGTTGTATACTCGAGATATGATATCTATGTACTCTGTGTCAGTACGTATGTTGCCACTACATCTAAAACTATATACTACTTACCATGTAACTATATGTCTAACTATATACTACAATGTAACTGCGGATTTAATTAGATACTCTGAACTGAATACTACATACATTGTAACTACATATATAACTACTACATACCATGTAACTATGTATGTAATTAGGTGCTGTTACCTAAATACTACATACATTGTAACTACATATATAACTATATACTACATACAATGTAACTGTATGTAACTATATACTCTTAAATAAATACTACATACATTGTAACTGCATATATAACTGTATAACATTAACTAAATAGTACATGCAGTGTAACTACGTATATAACCACTATCTGCAATGTAACTACATATGTAATTAGATGCTCTTACCTAAATACTACATACATCATAACTACATATATAACTATATGCTACATACAATGTAACTATGTATGTAACTAGATACTTTTAACTAAATAATACATACAATGTAACTGTATGTAACTACATACTCTTAACTAAATACTACATACATTGTAACCACATATATAGCTATGTGCTTGACTATGTGCTGCATACAATATAACTACATATGTAGCTGTATGCTATTAACTATATACTACATACAGTGTAACTGCATATGTAACAAGATACTTTTAACTATATACTACATACAATGTAACTGTAACTAGATACTCTTAACTAAATACTACATTCATTGTAACTACATATATAACTATGCCCTTAAATATATGATACATTCCATGTAACTATGTATGTAACTGTATGCTATGTGCTGGTCTATGACCGAAATAAATGATTTGATTTGATGTTAACTGTATGCTATTAACTGTGAACTACATACAATGTAGCTACATATGTAACTAGAAAGTAAATATTGCTTACATTGTAACTTATGCTATTAACTAAATACTACATTGATTGTTAAATACACATATAATGATATAGTACATGCAATGTAACTACATATGTAACTGCCATTAATTATATACTACGTGCAATGTAACTACATATATAACTGTATGCTATTAATGACAACATCCAATGTAATTACACATGTAGGTGCTCTTAACGAAATACTACATACAATGTAACTATATATGTAACAGTCTGCCTTTAACTATATGCTACATCCATTATAACTACATGTAACTACGTGTAACTATATGCTACATCCATTATAACTACATGTAACTACGTGTAACTATATGCTACATCCATTATAACTACATGTAACTACATGTAACTATATGCTACATCCATTATAACTACATGTAACTACATGTAACTATATGCTACATCCATTATAACTACATGTAACTACATGTAACTATATGCTACATCCATTATAACTACATGTAACTACATGTAACTATATGCTACATCCATTATAACTACATGTAACTACATGTAACTATATGCTATATCCAAGGCTCCTTTGCATCAAACTCTGGGCGGCTTCGGCCCTTCCTATCGGCAAGGCAATCAATAGTTCATCTTGACAGACAGGCCTTATTATCCCGAGTGCCTGCCGTGAATCACTTCTCCTCCTGAGGTCAGTCCCATCGATAAGGCATTTAATTATGGCCTTATCGTGAATCACCCGTAATCTCCGCAGACGTTTCAATTGTCCTCTGTCTGCATGACTCACGGCTCTGTTTACATTGCGCCAAGGCCTGTGTCTCATTGTCGTTTTGCTAGTATGGCTTCCCAAAGCTCCAGTGGGGTCTATTATTATTAGTATTATTAGTATTATTAGTATTATTATTATACTATGCAACATGATATTTATTCCAGGGTTATCAATATCATGTCCTAATTGATTCTGTCATCAAAACATGGGGAAAGTTTATTAAACTGCCCAAACTTGGTTTCATAGTTTTTCAAGGAATGGGTCTATTATTATTATTATTATTATTATTATTATTATTATTATTACACCATACAAAATGATATTTGTTCCAGGGTTATCAATATCATGTCCCCATTGGTTCTAAACATGGGGAAACATGGTGGTCACTATGGGAGAGATAATGGGCGGGGTCATGTAAATTCCACACAAATTGAGAGAGTTAGAAACACTGGGATGTCTGTGGTGGAGGAAACACATAAAATCTAGGATGGAATTGTCCACATATGAAAGCCTTCCCTTTGGTGGTGGGCAGTATGGTGTTGGTGGAGGACATCAGCAGGGCTCTTGAACATGTTCATGGCGCCAATTGAGAGAGTAAGGAACACTGGGATGCCTGTGGTGGAGGAAACACATAAATCTAGGATGGGAATATGAAAGCCTTCTCTTGTGTGGTGTTTGTGGAAGACATTGGCAGGGCTCTTGAACATGTTCATGGCGCCAATTGAGAGAGTAAGGAACACTAGGATGCCTGTGGTGGAGGAAACACATAAATCTAGGATGGAAGTATGAAAGCCTTCTCTTGTGTGGTGTTTGTGGAGGACATTGGCAGGGCTCTTGAACATGTTCATGGTGTTCACTATGGGAGAGGCAAATTCCACGCCACTGGAGAGAGTCAGAAACACTGGGATGTCTGTGGTGGAGGAAACACATATTTTCTCTTTTATGATGTTTTGTCAATATTCGAAGGGACAATAAACCCATCGGACGATCCATTTCCTCCTTTTTCCGGTGACCGAATGGAAATCCGAACCGTTGGGCCCCTTTATCGAGATAGATAGAAATCTCTGCCTTGGGACAAGATTGTGTGTGTTTTTCCGGTTGTGATTGTGATCTGTTTTGGGCCAGTCTTTTTCCAAGCGGAGGGTGAATGATCCCCTTTTAGGAGGAGATAAAGCATGTAAACAGGTTGTCGTCTGCCTTCGAGTCATTTCCAAGACGCGGCCTTTTTCTCGGCAATCGAGACGCCGTTTACGATCTCTTAAGATAGTGAGGACTTAGTTCAATATGTATTTTCCATAGTTTTTGTTGCCGCTGTTGTGTGCCTTCAGGTAATTTCTGACTTCAGGTGAAACCCATTGTGGGGAGAGCCAAAACCAAAATATGTTGTCTCCATTGTGGCTTTCTGTACATAGGCCACTTTGGTCTGAGTCTATATACATTCTAAACCAGGTCTGGGCAAACTTTCTAACTGGGATGTCTGTGGTGGAGGAAACACATACAATCACACATGCTAGCACTTCCTTCCAGTGATGGGAGGAAGGGAGGGAGGGAAGGAGGAAGGAAGGAAGAAAGGGTGGTTGGCAAGGATAAAAGGAGGAAGAGGAAGAGAGCAAAGGAAGGAAAGACAAAAGGGAAGGGAAGGGAGGAAGGAAGGATGAAAGCGTGGAAGGAAAGGACGGAAAGAAGGAAGGACAAAAGGGTGGAAGGAAAGGATGAAAGGAGAAAGCGGCAAGGAAGGGAAGACAAAAGGGAAGGGAGGAAGGATGGATGGAAGGAAGGAAAGGATGGAAGGAAGGATAAAAGGGAGGAAGGGAAGGATGAAAGAGTGGAAGGGAAAGATGGAAGGAAGGGAAGCAGGAAGGAAAAAGAGAAGGAAGGGAGGAAGAGAAGGAAAAAGGAAAGAGAGAAGGAGAGAGAGACAAAAGGAAAGGAAGGAAGGAAGGAGAAAGGGAAAGAGCGAAGGAAGGATGAAAAGGGTGGAAGGGAAGAATAAAAGGAGAAAGAGTGAGAGAGGAAAGGAGGAAGGAAAGAGGGAAGGGTGGAAAGGAAGGATGAAAGGAGAAAGCAGCAAGGAAGGAAAGACAAAAGGGAAGGAAGGATGAAAGCGTGGAAGGAAAGGACAGAAGGAAGGAAGGACAAAAGGATGGAAGGGAAGGATGAAAGGAGAAAGCGGCAAGGAAGGAAAGACAAAAGGGAAGGGCGGAAGGATGGATGGAAGGATGAAAGAGTGGAAGGGAAGGATGCAAGGAAAAAGAGGAGCGAAGGAAGGAAAGACAAAAGGGAAGGGAGGGAGGAAGGATGAAAGCGTGGAAGGAAGGAAAGAGAGAAGGAAGGAAGGATAAAAGGGAGGAAGGGAAGGATAAAAGGAGAAAGAGGAAGAGAGCAAAGGAAGGAAAGTCAAAAGGGAAGGGAGGAAGGAATGATGAAAGCGTGGAAGGAAAGGATGGAAGGAAGGATAAAAGGAAGGAAGGGAAGGATGAAAGAGTGGAAGGGAAAGATGGAAGGAAGGGAAGCAGGAAGGAAAAAGAGAAAGAGAGAAGGAGAGAAATACAAAAGGAAAGGAAGGAAGGAGAAAGGGTAAGAGGGAAGGAAGAATGAAAAGGGTGGCAGGGAAGAATAAAAGAAGAAAGAGGGAGAGAGGAAAGGAGGGAGGAAAGAGGGAAGGGAGGAAAAATGGATGGAAGCGTGGAAGGGAAGGAAGGAAGGAAGGACAAAAGGATGGAAGGGAAGGATGAAAGGAGAAAGCAGCAAGGAAAGAAAGACAAAAGGGAAGGGAGGAAGGATGGATGGATGAAAGCGTGGAAGGGAAGGAGGAAGGAAGGAAGGACAAAAGGGTGGAAGGGAAGGATGAAAGGAGAAAGAGGGAAGGAAGGAAAGACAAAAAGGGAAGGGAGGAAGGATGAAAGAGTGGAAGGGAAGAGGGAAGGAAGGAAAGACAAAAGAAGGATGGAAGAGTAGAAGGGAAAGATGAAAGGAAGGGAAGCAGGAAGGAAAAAGAGAAGGGAGGGAGGAAGAGAAGGAAAAAGGAAAGAGAGAAGGCATGAAAGACAAGGGAAGGAAGGAAGAAGAAAGAGGGGAGAGGGAGAAAATAGGGAAGGAAGGATGAAAGCATGTGAGGATGGAAGGAAGGAGGAAGGAAGGACAAAAGGGTGGAAGGGAGAGAGGAAAGGAGGGAGGAAAGAGGGAAGGAAGGAAAGAAAAAAGGGATGGAAGGATGAAAGCATGGAAGGAAGAAGGAAGGAAGGACAAAAGGGTGGAAGGGAAGGATGAAAGGAGAAAGACGGAAGGAAGGAAAGACAAAAGGGAAGGGAGGAAAGATGGATGGATGGATGGAAGGAAGGAAGAAAGGACAAAAGGGTGGAAGGGAATAATATTAATATTCTTCCCTGCAATAATCTTAATACTCTTGGAGGGCCTTTTCTCCTTTTCCCGTGTGTTTTCATACATGCGTGGGTGGGGTTTTTGCACATGAATGCATCAAAATAGAAGCTCGATGGACTCCAGAAAGGTATTCCTGCGATGATATTCCTCTTCTCCTTCTGGAGAGGGCCTTTCCACATCATTGCCGGCCAATTCAGAAGCCCAGCCCAGAGCCAGAGAGGCCATCCGAGGTGAGGCCGTTGCCGCATCCCATGTGCGCGCCCAGTGTGCCTTTCTGGGTCAAGATGCTTTCGGAGCGAGTGCAGCCAACGCATCCTTCCACCACCTCCTCCTCCTCCTCCTCCTTTGTGTTTGCAAACATGAGTGGGGAGGGTTTCTTTCAGGCCGCCCGGGTTGCAAATCCCAGGGAGGGAGGGAAGCACGCATGCCACGGCTGAGAGCCTTTCCTGCCAGGCTTTGTAGACCCATCAGAAGGGGACCCCAAGGGCCATCCAGTCCAGCCCCACTTCTGGCCTGAGGTTCCGCCTCAGCGTTAGGAAGGACTTCCTGGCAGGAAGAACTCTTCGGTGGTGGAATACAAAGTCCAACTGAGTCACCTTCTCTGGAGGTTTTCAAGTGGCCATCTGTTGGGAAGGCTTCGATTGCGTGGCCATCTGTTGGGAAGGCTTCGATTGCGTGACCATCTGTTCGGAAGGCTTCGATTCCATGGCCATCTGTTGGGAAGGCTTCAATTGCGTGGCCATCTGTTGGGAAGGCTTCAATTGCGTGGCTATCTGTTGGGAAGGCTTCGATTGCATGGCCATCTGTTTGGAACGCTTCGATTGCGTGGCCATCTGTTGGGAAGGCTTTGATTGTGTGGCCATCTGTTGGAAAGGTTTCGATTGCATGACCATCTGTTGGGAAGGCTTTGATTTTGTGGCCGTCTGTTGGGAAGGTTTCAGTTGTGTGGCCGTCTGTTGGGAAGGCTTCGATTGCGTGGCCATCTGTTGGGAAGGCTTCGATTGCGTGGCCATCTGTTGGGAAGGCTTCGATTGTGCTTTTCAGCCTGGTAGAGGAGGATTGGACTGGGTTGTCCTTGGGTGGTATTTACCTACCTATCTACCTATCTTCTCTTATCTGTCTTAAGGGTGTGGACTCAAAGGTCCTTGGGGTGAGCTCCCGCTGTTAGCCCAAGTTTCTGCCAACCTAGCAGTTCGAAAACATACCAGTGTGAGTAGATCAATAGGTACAGCTCCGGCGGGACGGTAACGGCGCTCCATGCAGTCATGCTGGCCACATGACCTTGGAGGTGTCTACGGACAATGCCGGCTCTTTGGCTTAGAAATGGAGAGGAGTATTTATTTTATACCTATATAATATATATGAGATTGATATCTATAGCTAGATAGCTATTATTAGTATGTATATAATTTAATATTTTATATTATTTGTATAAATTACAATGATTAAATATCATTCATATTATAATATTATTTATAATAATAATAATATATTATATTGTTTATTTATATATAATATAATATATAATATATAATATTTATTTATATATATAATATATAATATATAATATAATATTGTTTATTTATATATATAATATATAATATAATAATATATAATATTGTTTATTTGTATATATAATATATAATATAATAATATATAATATTGTTTATTTATATATATATAATATATATATAATATTGTTTATTTATATATATAATATATAATATAATAATATATAATATTGTTTATTTATATATATAATATATAATATAATAATATATAATATTGTTTATTTATATATATAATATATAATATAATAATATATAATATTGTTTATTTATATATATATAATATATAATATAATATATAATATTGTTTATTTATATATATAATATATATATATATATATATATATATTGTTTATATATATTTATAATATTGTTTATATATATTTATGTGTGTATTTGTATACACACACACACATGTGATAGATACATAGCTGTAGACTGATGCTTTGGCTGGGCTTCTGTGGCAGAGATGCTCCCAGAGCCTCCCAGATTGCAAGCCTTGCAAATCTCCTTTTGCAAACTGGCACGCATTTTCCAGCCACCGAATGCCAGGTTTGGCTGCATTTGCTGGCAGGGAAAGGAAGGTGTGGATTTGGAACCGGGACTGGGGGACGTGACGAGCGGGAGCACTCCTTTCTTCCTTATAGACACACAAATATATATATACACACGCATATTCTGGAACCGATTGGGCTTTGAAGCGACACGTTTTTGGGGGTGTGTGCGCTTTGGGTGGGTGTGTTTCCCATCAAAGCAGCTCTGGGCACAATGGGCTCGCCTTTGATCCCTTCTCGGGTTGGTGGGTGTTGTCAAAGGAATAATAAATATCCAGAAACGCTGTCGAAATCAAAACACCGCCGTCCATTCCGCTTTGCTGCGCCGCAGGAGGTCCCGCCACTCCTCCATCCCGTAAAAAGTGCAGATCCTGTTTGGAAAACTATTGTTTCTCTGGGGTTTTTCCATACCAGCAAAGGGTTGTTGTTATTGTTATAGAACTCCAATATGCCGATGATAAATTCATTGCCCGACTTACCGGGCAAGGCCTGTTGCGGTGGGGGGGGGGGGGGGTGCCCTTCGCTCTGGCCATGCTGATAGCAGGGGCTTCCCAGGGGCCCCTGCGTGGCGGGTGGAATCGGGTGTCAAACAGGGATGTGTTATTGCCCCAACTCTATTCTCCATCTTCATCGCTATGATACTTCACCTTGTTGACGGGAAGCTTCCCACCAGAGTGGAAATTATGGCAAGCTATACAACCTCAGCAGACTGAAAGCCAAAACCAAGGTTACAACAACATCTGTTATAGAACTTGAGTATGCTGATGACAACATCATCTGTGCGCATTCAGAAGAAGATCTACAAGCCACTCTAAACACCTTCGCAGAATCATAGAATCATAGAGTTGGAAGAGACCTCATGGGCCATCCAGTCCAACCCCCTGCCAAGAAGCGGGAATATTGCATTTAAATCACCCCTGACAGATGGCCATCCAGCCTCTGTTTAAAAGCTTCCAAAGAAGGAGCCTCCACCACACTCCGGGGCAGAGAGTTCCACTGCTGAACGGCTCTCACAGTCAGGAAGTTCTTCCTAATGTTCAGATGGAATCTCTTCTCTTGTAGTTTGAAGCCATTGTTCCCTTGCGACCTCGTCTCCAGGGAAGCAGAAAACAAGCTTGCTCCCTCCTCCTCCCTGTGGCTTCCTCTCACATATTTATACATGGCTATCATATCTCCTCTCAGCCTTCTCTTCTTCAGGCTAAACATGCCCAGATCCTTAAGCCGCTCCTCATAGGGCTTGTTCTCCAGACCCTTGATCATTTTAGTCGCCCTCCTCTGGACACATTCCAGCTTGTTAATATCTCTCTTGAATTGTGGTGCCCAGAATTGGACACAATATTCCAGATGTGGTCTAACCAAAGCAGAATAGAGCATGGAGAGCATGACTTCCCTAGATCTAGACACTATGCTCCTCTTGATGCAGGCCAAAATCCCATTGGCTTTTTTTGCCGCCACATCACATTCCTGGCTCATGTTTAACTTGTTGTCCACGAGGACTCCAAGATCTTTTTCACACGTACTGCTTTCGAGCCAGGCATCGTCCCCCATTCTGTATCTTTGCATACACGAAGCTCCGCCTGTCATTGAACATCGAGAAAACCAAAGTGCTGTTCCAGCAGACACCAGCCAATCCCTCTCCAATGCCAGAGATACAGCTTAATGGTGTAGCATTAGAAAATCTTGACCATTTCCGCTCCCTTGGCAGCCACCTCTCCACCAAAGTCAACATCGATGCCGAAATACAACACCGCCTGAGCTCTGCAAGTGCAGCATTTTCCCGAATGAAGCAGAGAGTGTTTGAGGACAGGGACATCCGTAGGGATACCAAGGGGCTTGTCTATAAAGCCATTCCCCTTCCAACCCTGCTCTATGCCTGCGAAACGTGGACTGTCTGCAGATGTCACATGCAACTCCTGGAACGATTCCATCTGAACATGAGGAAGAACTTCCTGACTGTGAGAGCTGTTCAGCAGTGGAACTCTCTGCCCCAGAGTGTGGTGGAGGCTCCTTCTTTGGAAGCTTTTAAGCAGAGGCTGGATGGCCATTTGTCAGGGGTGATTTGAATGCAATATTCCTGCTTCTTGGCAGAATGGGGTTGGACTGGATGGCCCAGGAGGTCTCTTCCAACTCTTTGATTCTATGATTCCATCAGCGCTGCCTCCGGAAAATCCTGCAAATCTCTTGGGAAGACAAGCAGACAAACATCAACGTGCTGGAAGAAGAAGCAAAGACCACCAGCACTGAAGCGATGGTCCTCTGACATCAACTCCGCTGGACTGGCCGCGTTGTCCGGATGCCCGACCACCGTCTCCCAACTCCGAACTCAAGAACGGAAAACGGAATGTTGGTGGACAGGAAAAGAGATTCAAAGATGGGCTCAAAGCCAACCTTAAAAACTCTGGCATAGACACTGAGAACTGGGAAGCCCTGGCCCTTGACCGCTCCAGCTGGAGGTCAGCTGTGACCAGCAGTGCTGCAGAATTCGAGGAGGCACGAGTGGAGGGTGAAAGAGAGAAACGTGCCAGGAGGAAGGCGCGTCAAGCCAACCCTGACCGAGATGCCTTCCACCTGGAAACCAATGCCCTCACTGTGGGAGAAGATGCGGGTCAAGAATAGGGCTCCACGGCCACCTACGAACCCACAAAAATAGTCATCAAGGAAGTCCATCTTACTTGTCCAACGAGGGATCGCCTAATGCAGTGGTTCTCAACCTGGGGTCTCCAGATATTTCTGGCCTACAACTCCCAGAAATCCCAGCCAGTTTACAAGCTGTTAGGATTTCTGGGAGTTGAAGGCCAAAAACATCTGGGACCCAAGGTTGAGAATCACTGGCCGAATGGAATGGAATGGGCCCTGGATCTGGTTCCTATTGGCGGGGAGGGAGCATTCGGCGGTTTCCAGGGGTGCCGTGTCATGTGGCCCGGCATTGTGCCAGTGGGCTCATCAGGTATCGGTCAGCAGCGGGCTGATTGATCTTGATCCGGAACCCATGTCTAGCATGGGTTCCTGTAATTAATAAATTAAGTTGTTGCCATTTTTACTCCATCTATGTGTCTGTGTCATAGAATCATAGAATCAAAGAGTTGGAAGAGACCTCATGGGCCATCCAGTCCAACCCCATTCTGCCAAGAAGCAGGAATATTGCATTCAAATCACCCCAGACAGATGGACATCCAGCCTCTGCTTAAAAGCTTCCAAAGAAGGAGCCTCCACCACACTCCGGGGCAGAGAGTTCCACTGCTGAACGGCTCTCACAGTCAGGAAGTTCTTCCTCATGTTCAGATGGAATCTCCTCTCTTGTAGTTTGAAGCCATTGTTCCATTGCGTCCTAGTCTCCAAGGAAGCAGAAAACAAGCTTGCTCCCTCCTCCTCCCTGTGGCTTCCTCTCACATATTTATACAGTAAATATGAGCGTGGCCACGGTAGTCCACGCTCTGGTTACATCCCGCCTTGATTACTGCAACGCTCTCTACGTGGGGTTGCCTTTGAAGACGGCTCGGAAGCTCCAACTAGTCCAACGGGCGGCAGCCATGGTACTAACAGGAGCAGGGCGCAGGGAGCATACAACTCCTCTGCTGTACCAGCTCCACTGGCTGCCGATTAGCTACCGGGCCCAATTCAAAGTGCTGGCATTGGCCTTTAAAGCCCTAAATGGTTCTGGCCCAACATATCTATCCGAACGTATCTCGGCCTATCAGCCCACCCTAAGATCTTCGGGAGAGGCCCTTCTCTCCATCCCGCCTGCTTCACAGGTGCGGCTGGCGGGAACGAGAGACAGGGCCTTTTCTGTGGTGGCCCCGCGGCTTTGGAATGCCCTCCCTATAGAGATAAGATCAGCCTCCTCGCTGATAGTATTTCGGAAAAAACTCAAGACATGGATGTTTGAGCAAGCATTCGGCTAATCCGATGTGATGAAATCTCTGATCAAGGACTGGCAATCACAGACAACGAAATTGGATTATGATTTTAATTTAAGAGATGCATTGGTCTGTATTGGTGGCCCAATACTGTGTATTGTATATGTATGTGTTTTATATTTTTAATTGGAATATTGTTGTTTTTAAATGTTGTAAACCGCAATGAGTCGCCGTTTTAGGCTGAGATATTAGCGGTATACAAGTGTACTAAATAAATAAAATAAATAAATAAATTATACATGGCTATCATATCTCCTCTCAGCCTTCTCTTCTTCAGGCTAAACATGCCCAGCTCCTTAAGCCGCTCCTCATAGGGCTTGTTCTCCAGACCCTTGATCATTTTAGTCGCCCTCCTCTGGACACATTCCAGCTTGTCAATATCTCTCTTGAATTGTGGTGCCCAGAATTGGACACAATATTCCAGGTGTGGTCTAACCAAAGCAGAATAGAGCATGGGGAGCATTACTTCCTTAGATCTAGACACTAGGCTCCTATTGATGCAGGCCAAAATCCCATTGAAGGCCTGAGTTGAAGGCCAAAAACATCTGGGGAAACCGCAGAACCATTGTCATCTCTGGTTCTGCGGGCGCGAGGAGTGTCGCCCATCCACACGCAACATCATCTATGCAAGTGGTTCTCAACCTTGGGGTCGCGACTCCCAGGGGGGTCACCTGGCCATTTCGGAGGGGTCGCAAGGTCGCCTCCGTTGGCCCCGCCCCAAGGGCGCAGGCCAGGTGAGGGCTCCTTCGCCTGCCGCGAACTCCCATTCGCCGTCGTTGGGATCCCTGAGCTGGTCGCAGGACCATCTGTTGACCATGGGGCGTCTGTGTGGTAAGTTTGGCTCAATTTTATCATTGGTGGGGTTCAGAATGTCTTTGATTGCAGTTGAACTCTAAATCCCAGCAACTACAACTCCCAAATGTCAAGGTCTATTTTCACCAAACCCCACCACTGTTCACATTTGGCCATAATGAGCATCCATGCCAAGTTTGGCCCAGATTTATCATTGCTTGAGTCCACAGTGCTCTCTGGATGTAGGTGAACTACAACTCCCAAACTCAATTCCCATCAAATCCTTTCAGTATTTTCTATTTGTAATGGAGTTCTGTATGCCAAGTTTAGTTCAATTTCATCATTAGTGGAGTTCTGAATGCACTTTGATTGTAGGTGAACTATAAATCCCATCAACTACAACTCCCACATGACAAAATCTCCCCCCCCCCCCCCAACCCCAGCAGTATTCAAATTTGGGCCTGCATATCAGATATTGACATATACAACCTGCATATCAGATATTGACATTACGATTCATAACAGGAGCGACATTACAATTATGAAGTAGCAACGAAAATAATTGTATGGTTGGGGGTCACCACAACATGAGGAACTGTATTTAGGGGTCACGGCATTAGAAAGGTTGAGAACCACTGATCTATGCTATGACGTCTATAAATACAACTCCCATCATGCCAGGCTAACCCGCTGAAACTCCATCAGTGTTTAAAGTTTCTCATTTTGGGCAAGTTTGCTCATTGGTGGGGTCCGTAGGGTGAACTACAGCTCCCACCATGATGACTCAGCCCTCTCAAATCCCTACAGTAGGTAGAGTTGCTCATGAAGGATCTGTGTGCCAAGTTTGGTCCCGGTCCATCATCGGATCTGTGTGCCAAGTTTGGTCCCGGTCCATCATCGGTAAAGGTCACAGTTTATGTGGTTGTGGGTGAACTACAACTTCCAGAATTGAAGGTCGGGTTTCCCTCAAACCCTTCCAGTATGTTCAGTTGCTCAGAGCTTCTTGATGTTCAATGAGATGCAGAGCTTCTTGTATGCTTCTGCAAAGGTGTTTAGAGTGGCTTGTAGATCTTCTTCCGAATGCGCACAGAGTATGTTATCATCGGCATATAGGAGTTTTATAACAATGTTGTAAGTCTTCTTCTGAGTGTGCATAGACTACATTACCATTGCTATATTGGAGTGCCATAACAATGTTTTAAGTCTTCTTATGAATGCGCACAGGCTACATTATCATCGGCATATAGGAGTTCTATAACAATGTTGTAAGTCTTACGACAATTAAAACATAATACTTCATGATGTATGAGGGTTAGCTGTTATTTCTTTTCTTTTCGAACTTGTATGTTTTCTTCTGAATGCGCACAGACAACATTATCATCGGCATATAAGAGTTTTATAACAATGTTGTAAGTCTTCTTCTGAGTGTGCATAGGTTACATTACCATTGCTATATTGGAGTGCCATAACAATGTTTTAAGTCTTCTTATGAATGCGCACAGGCTACATTATCATTGGCATATTGGAGTTCTATAACAATGTTGTATGTCTTCTTCTGTTGTACGACAATTAAAACATAATACCTCAAATGGACATGACGTATGAGGGTTAGCTGTTATTACTTTTCTTTCCAAACTTGTATGTTGTCTTCTGAATGCGCACAGACAACATTATCATTGGCATATTGGAGTTCTATAACAATGTTGTAAGTTTTTTTCTGAATATGCACAGGCTATGTTATCATCGGCATATTGGGAAAATGCTGCACTCGCAGAGCTCAGGCGGTGTTGTGTTCCAGTATCAATGTTGACTTTTGTGGAGAGGTGGCTGCCAAGGGAGCGGAAATGGTCGACATTTTCTAATTTTACACCATTAAGCTGTATTTCTGGCATTGGAGAGGGATTGGCTAGTGACTGCTGGAAGAGTACTTTGGTTTTCTTGAGGTTCAATGACAGGGCAAGCTTCTTGTATTCTTCATCAGCATATTGGAGTTCTATAACAATGTTGTAAGTCTTCTGAATGCGCACAGATGACACTATCATCGGCATATGGGAATTCCATAGCAGTGTTGTAAGTCATCTTCTGAATGCGTACAGATGACATTATCATCGGCATATGGGAATTCTATAGCAGTGTTGTAAGTCATCTTCTGAATGTGCACAGATGATGTTATCATCAGCATATTGGAGTTCTATAACATTGTTGTAAGTCGTCTTCTGAATGCGCCCAGATGACATTATCATTGGCATATTGTAGTTCTATAACAAAGTTGTAAGTCTTCTTCTGAGTGTGCATAGACTACATTACCATTGGCATATTGGAGTTCTATAACATTGTTGTAAGTCTTCTGAATGTGCACAGGCTACATTATCATCAGCATATTGGAGTTCTATAACATTGTTGTAATTCTTCTCCTGGATGCGTGCAGGCTACATTATTGGCATATTGGAGTTCTGTAACAATGTTGTATGGCTTATTCTGAGTGTGCACAGGCTACATATTATCATTGGCATATTGGAGTTCTGTAACAATGTTTTAAGTCTTCTGAATGTGCACAGGCTACATTATCATTGGCATATTGGAGTTCTATAACAATGTTGGAAGTCTTCTGAATGCACACAGATGACATTATCATCAGCATATTGGAGTTCTATAACAAGGTTGTAAGTCTTCTTCTGAGTGTGCATAGACTACATTATCATTAGCATATTGGAGTTCTATAACAATGTTGTACGTCTTCTTCTGAGTGTGCATAGACTACATTATCATCAGCATATTGGAGTTCTGTAACATATATTTTTGTGACCTTGATTTTGGCTTTCAGTCTGCTGAGGTTAAACAGCTTGCCATCTGTCTGATTGAGGATTTCCAAAAGTGTTTTTGGATTTTGGATTTGGGACGTGAAGTATCTTGGAGACGGGACCCGAGTCTAAACACAACGGACTTTTGGAGTGCTTCCATATCTCTTTAGCCTTGAATTATTATTATTACGATGTCGATGCGAAGAGTTGGAGGTGAACCTTTCCCGTCAAGGGCACGTCTTTAGTAGGGCAGAGTTTCAGGTGTCGGTTTTCACGACCAGAATCACTGGGTGGTTGTGAGTTTTCCGGGCTGCCTGGCCATGTTCCAGAAGCATTCTCTCCTGACGTTTCACCTGCATCTACGGCAGGCATCCTCAGAGGTTGGGAGGTCTCTTTTCCCAAGTTCTTATCTAATGTTGCAGTTTCTGGCTCCTCTGACCTCTGAAAATTGGGTTTATATATCTGTAGAATGATGTCCAGGGTGGGAGAAAAGACTCTTGTCTATTTGTGAGGAGTGTGAACAGACCTCACAAACTCTAAAATAATAATAATAACAATAATAACAACAACAACTATTATTATTATTATTATTATTATTATTATTATTATTATTTTAGAGTTGTTGTTGTTGTTGTTGTAGTGTTCAAGCCAGAGATGAAACTATTATTATTATTAGTAGTAGTAGTAATAGTAGTAGTAGTAATGATAAAGATATGTTGTTGTTGTTGTTGTTGTTGTTGTTGTTGTTGTTGTTGTTGTGGAAGGGTTGTGTTCAAGCTACAGAGATAAAACTACTCTAAAATAATAATAATAATAATAATAATAATAATAATAATAATTTGTTGTTGTAATGGAAGGGAGGTATTCAAGCCACAGAGATGAAACTATTCTAATATAATATTAATTAATAATAATAATTTTTTGTTGTTGTTGTCATGGAAGGGATGTATCCAAACTACAGAGATAAAACAACTCTAAAATATAATAATAATAATAATAATAATAATAATAATAATTTGTTGTCATTTTATGGAAGGGATGTGTTCAAGCTACAGAGATAAAACTAAAATAATAATAATAATATAATTTGTTGTTTTATGGAAAGGGTGTGTTCAAGCTACAGAGATAAAAGTACTCTAAAATAATAATAATAATAATAATAATAATAATAATTTGTTGATGTTGTCATGGAAGGGAGGTATTCAAGCCACAGAGATAAAACTACTCTAATATAATATTAATTATTATTAATAATAATTTGTTGTTATTGTTTTATGGAAGGGATGTGTTCAAGCTGCAGAGATAAAAGTACTCTAAAATAATAATAATAATAATAATAATAATAATAATATAATTTGTTGTTATTGTCATGGAAGGGAGATGAAACTACTCTAATATAATATTAATTAATAATAATATTTGTTGTTGTTTTATGGAAGGGATATGTTCAAGCTACAGAGATAAAACTATAATATAATAATAATAATAATATTGTAATAATTATAATAATAATTTGTTGATGTTGTTGTTGTAATGGAAGGGAGGTATTCAAGCCACAGAGATAAAACTACTCTAATATAATATTAATTAATAATAATAATAATTTGTTGTTGTTGTTTTATGGAAGGGATATGTTCAAACTACAGAGATGAAACTACTCTCATATAATAATAATAATAATAATAATAATAATAATAATAATAATAATAATTTGTTGATGTTGTGGAAGAGAGGTGTTCAAGCCACAGAGATGAAACTACTCTAATAATAATAATAATAATAATATGTTGTTTTGTTGTTGTTGTTGTGGAAGAGAGGTGTTCAAGTCACAGAGATGAAACTACTCTAATATAATAATAATAATAATAATAATAATAATAATAATAATAATATGTCGTTGTTGTTGTGAGAGGGAGAGGGAGATGTTCAAGCCACAGATATGAAACTACTCTAATATAATATTTAATAATAATAATAATAATAATAAGAAGAAGAACAATAAATAATTATTATGATATGTTGTTGTTGTGGAAGAGAAGTGTTCAAGCCACAGAGATGAAACTATGGTACTTTAATGAACTACTCTATAATGATAATGATAATACTATTTATTTATTTATCATGTCAGGAGCAACCAGACAATTGTATTACATTTTTAACAAATTTTTAACAAACAGACAAAACAGAGTTTGCAAGCTTGGTAGTTGATTAAATGTCCTTTGACCAGTCTCTGGCCACTTGGAGTGCCTCTGGTGTTGCCGCAAGAAGGTCCTCCCTTGTGCATGTGACAGGGCTCAGGTTGCATTGCAGCAAGTGGTCAGTGTTTTGCTCCTCTCCACACTCGCATGTCGGGGATTCCACTTTGTGGCCCCATTTCTTAAGGTTGGCTCTGCATCACGTGGTGCCAGAGCGCAGTCTGTTCAGCGCCTTCCAAGTCGCCCAGTCTTCTGTGTGCCCAGGGGGGAGTCTATCATCTGGTATCAGCCATTGGTTGAGGTTCTGGGTTTGAGCCTGCCACTTTTGGACTCCCGCTTGCTGAGGTGTCCCAGCGAGTGTCTCTGTAGATCTTAGAAAACTATTTCTTGATAGTGCTGGCTGATACCCAAACAAGGGATGATCTGGAGATGTCTCTGCCTTGGTCCTTTCACTATTGGCTGCTACTTCCCGGCGGATGTCAGTCAGGTGGTGCAATACCGGCTAGACAGTGTGATTTCTCCAGTGGTGTAGGGCGCAGACACCCCGTGATGATGCGGCATGTCTCATTAAGAGCCACATCCACTGTTTTAGTGTGGTGAGATGTGTTCCACACTGGGCATGCATACTCAGCAGCAAGGGCAGACGTCTTCACTGTATCTGGTTGTGATCCCCAGGTTGTGCCAGTCAGCTTTTGTATGATATTGTTTCTAGCACCCACTTTTTGCTTGATGTTTCAGGCAGTGCTTCTTGTAGGTCAGAGCACAGTCCAGAGTGACTCCCAGGTATTTGGGTGTGTTGCAATGCTCCAGTGGGATTCCTTCCCAGGTCATCCTCAGAGCTCGGGGTGCTTGTCTGTTCTTAAGGTGAAAGGCACATGTCTGTGTTTTGGATGGGTTAGGGATCAGCTGGTTTTCCCTGTCATAGGCAGTAAGAGTACCTAGAGCTTCGGAGAGCTTCTGTTCTACCATCTCAAAGCTCCCTGCTTGAGCGGTGATGGCACGATCAACAGCATAGATGAAGCTCTCTGTCCCTTCTGGCAGTGGCTGGGCATTTGTGTAGATGTTGAACATGGATGGAGCAAGCACGCTCCCCTGAGGCAGGCCGTTCTTCTGTTTCCGCCATCTGCTTCTCTGGCCCTGGAACTCAACAAAAAAGCTCCTGTTTGGTAGCTGATTTCCTTGAGCTGTGATGGCACGATCATCAGGATAGATTAAGCTTTCTGTCCCTTCTGGCAGTGGCTGGTTTTCCCTGTAATAGGCAGTAAGGGCACCTAGAGCTTCGGAGAACTTCTGTTTAATCATCTCAAAGCTCCCTGCTTGAGCAGTGATGGCACGATCGTCAGCATAGATGAAACTCTCTGTCCCTTCTGACAATGGCTGGTCAATTGTGTAGATGTTGAACATGGATGGGGCAAGCACGCTCCCCTGAGGCAGGCCGTTCTTCTGTTTCCGCCATCTGCTTCTCTGGCCCTGGAACTCAACAAAAAAGCTCCTGTTCTGTAGCTGATTTCCTATGAGGCGGATGAGGCGGTCGTCCTTTGTGATATGATAAATTTTTCTCAGGAGGATATGATAATACTAATGGCTACACAACAAAGGAGGCTTGTTTCTTTTCCCCTCTATCTGACTGCCAGATTGAGTCCTGCGCATGGCTAGATCTGGGCGAAAGGTGAGCACGATGCTCCCTGTTTGGAAAGACGAAGGCAGGGATTGGCTGCCACGGGACGAGCCCTCTTTCCCCCTCTCATAAAAAAGGGATTTCTTGTGCGGCCAAGGGCTGGAGGCCAAATGGCGCAAAGGGGAAGGAGAGAGGGAGTGTGCAAAGGAGGCCCATTCAGAGCCCTGTCGAGTCATTGGAGGGAGTTCCCGCTTCTTGGGAGTCTTTGCATCAGATTGCACAAGAATCCCCCCAGAAGCCCCTTTGACGGGCCTTCACCGTTTGCTGAATTAATGGATCCCAGACTCAGCCGGGGGGGGGGGGGGGTGGTGCCTGCTTCCCTGCTTCTTGGTGCATGCTCAGCTTCTGCTGGGTCTCTTGACGTTGTCATCATCCTCATCCTCGGCTGCTCTGAGCCCCGGCATGTGATGCTGGCAAAAGGCCCTCTTACGCAACGCAGCAGGCGCACAGATGGCTGGCACGACACCGCCCGCCTTGCACCTCCGCTTCTCAGCCACTCAGACGGCCAATTTTGCCTTAGGGATGTCCCGGGGACTCCTGCACGGCCTGGTTCGGTCTCTAAAAGAGTGGCCCCAAGGGCCTTGCAGTCCATCCCATAAAAGATAGACAGTCAGGGAGGTGGAAGGGTAGGTAGGTAGGTAGGTAGGTAGATCGATGGGTACGTACAAGAAAGGAGATTCCATCTGAACATTACAAAGAACTTCCCGACTGTGAGATCTGTTCAACAGTGGAACTCTCTGCCACAAAGTGTGATAGAGGGTGCTTTGTATGCAGTTTTCCTGCTTCTTGGCAGAATGGGGTTGGACTGGATGGCCCATGAGGTCTCATCCAACTCTTGATTCTAGGATTATATAACTCTATGAAGGGTAGGTAGATAGGTAGGTAGGTAGATCAATAGGTAGGTAGGTAGGTAGGTAGATAGACAGACTCCTAGAGTTGGAAGGGGTCCTAACAGCTATCCTGTCCATCCCATAAGAGATAGATGAACAGGTAGATGGAAGGGTAGGTGGGTAGGTACAAGAAAGGAGATTCCATCTGAACATTACAAAGAACATCCTGACTGTGAGATCTGTTCAGCTGTGGAACTCTCTGCCACAGAGTGTGATAGAGGGTCCTTCTTTGGAGGTTGGATGGCCATCTGTTGGGGGTGCTTTGTATGCGGTTTTCCTGCTTCTTGGCAGATTGGGGTTGGACTGGATGGCCCATGAGGCCCTTGATTCTAGGATTATGAAGGTTAGGTAGGTAGGTAGGTAGATCAATAGGTAGGTAGGTAGATAGGTAGATAGAGATAGATAGATAGATAGATAGATAGATAGATAGACAGACTCCTAGAGTTGGAAGGGGTCCTAACACCTATCCTGTCCATCCCATAAGAGATAGATGAACAGGTAGATGGAAGGGTAGCTAGGTAGGTAGGTAGATCGATGGGTAGGTACAAGAAAGGAGATTCCGGGCTATATGGCCATGTTCTGGAGACAATTTTTCTCCTGACATTTCGCCTGCATCTATGGCAAGCATCCTCAGAGGATGCTTCTTTGGAGGCTGGATGGCCATCTGTTGGGGGTGCTTTGTATGCGGTTTTCCTGCTTCTTGGCAGAATGGGGTTGGACTGGATGGCCCATGAGGTCTCATCCAACTCTTGATTCTAGGATTATATAACTCTGTGAAGGGTAGGTAGGTAGGTAGGTAGGTAGATAGACAGACAGACTCCTAGAGTTGGAAGGGGTCCTAACAGCTATCCTGTCCATCCCATAAGAGATAGATGAACAGGTAGATGGAAGGGTAGGTAGGTAGGTAGATCGATAGGTAGGTACAAGAAAGGAGATTCCATCTGAACATTACAAAGAACTTCCTGACTGTGAGATCTGTTCAGCTGTGGAACTCTCTGCCACAGAGTGTGATAGAGGGTGCTTTGTATGCGGTTTTCCTGCTTCTTGACAGAATGGGGTTGGACTGGATGGCCCATGAGGTCTCATCCAACTCTTGATTCTAGGATTATATAACTCTGTGAAGGGTAGGTAGATAGGTAGATCAATAGGTAGGTAGGTAGGTAGGTAGGTAGGTAGGTAGGTAGACAGACAGACTCCTAGAGTTGGAAGGGGTCCTAACAGCTATCCTGTCCATCCCATAAGAGATAGATGAACAGGTAGATGGAAGAGTAGGTAGGTAGGTAGATCGATAGGTAGGTACAAGAAAGGAGATTCCATCTGAACATTACGAAGAACTTCCTGACTGTGAGATCTGTTCAGCTGTGGAACTCTCTGCTACAGAGTGTGATAGAGGGTCCTTTTTTGGAGGCTGGATGGCCATCTGTTGGGGGTGCTTTGTATGCGGTTTTCCTGCTTCTTGGCAGAATGGGGTTGGACTGGATGGCCCATGAGGTCTCATCCAACTCTTGATTCTAGGATTATATAACTCTATGAAGGGTAGGTAGATAGGTAGGTAGGTAGATTAATAGGTAGGTAGGTAGGTAGGTAGGTAGGTGGGTAGATAGATAGATAGATAGATAGATAGATACTCAATCTGGATTCAATCTGGCAGTCCTAGATACTCAATAGGACTCAATCTGGCAGTCCTAGAGTTGGAAGGGGTCCTAACAGCTATCCTGTCCATCCCATAAGAGATAGATGAACAGGTAGATGGAAGGGTAGCTAGATAAATAGATACAGGGATGGATGGATGGATGGGTGGGTGGGTGGGGGTGGGTGGATGTCTGGAGAGAGAGAGAGCGAGATGGATGGATGGTTGGATGGATTTCTAGAGATGGATGGATGGATTTCTAGAGATGGATGAATGGATTCCTAGAGTTGGAAGGAGCCCTAACAGCCATCCAGTCCATCCCATAAGAGATAGATGAACAGATAGATGGAAGGGTGGGTAGGTAGGTAGATCGATGGGTAGGTAGATAAATAGATACAGGGATGGATGGATGGATGAATGGAGAGAGAGAGATGGATGGATGGATGGATGGATGGATAGATGGGTAGATGGGTAGATGGATGCATGGATGGATGGATGGATGGATGGATAGATAGATAGATAGATAGATAGATAGATAGATAGATGGATTCCTAGAGTTGGAAGAGGCCCTAACGGCCATCAGATGGAAGGGTGGGTAGGTAGGTAGATCAATAGGTAGGTAGATAAATAGATACAGGAATGGAGGGATAGATAGACTCCTAGAGTTGGAAGGGGCCCTAACGGCCATCCAGTCCATCCCATAAGAGATAGAAGAAACAGGTAGATGGAAGGGTAGGTAGGTAGGTAGATCAATGGGTAGGTAGATAAATAGATACAGGGATGGATGGATAGATAGATAGACTCCTAGAGTCCTAACAGCTATCCAGTCCATCCCATAAGAGATAGACTGACAGCTAGATGGAAGGGTGGATAGGTAGGTAGATAAATAGATACAGGGATGGATGGATAGATGGATAGATAGTCCTAGAGTTGGAAGAGGCCCTAACGACCATCCAGTACATCCCATAAGAGATAGAAGAACAGGTAGATGGAAGGGTAAGTAGGTAGGTAGGTAGGTAGATCGATGGGTAGGTAGATAAATAGATACAGGGATAGATGAATGGATGGATGGATGGATGGATGGATGGATGGATGGATGGATGGATGGATGGATAGAGAGAGAGATGGATGGATGGATGGATGGATAGATAGATAGATAGATAGATAGATAGATAGATAGATAGATAGACTCCTAGAGTTGGAAGGGGTCCTAACAGCTATTCTGTCCATCCCATAAGGGATACATGAACAGGTAGATGGAAGGGTAGGTAGATAAATAGATGCAGGGATGGATGGATGGATGGAGAGATGGAGAGAGAGAGATGGATGGATGGATAGATAGATGGATGGATGGATGGATTCCTAGAGTTGGAAGAGGCCCTAACGGCCATCCAGTCCATCCCATAAGAGACAGAAGAACAGGTAGATGGAAGGGTGGGTAGGTAGATAAATAAATAGATACAGGGATGAATGGATAGATAGATAGACTCCTAGAGTTGGAAGGGGTCCTAACAGCTATCCTGTCCATCCCATAAGAGATAGATGAACAGGTAGATGGAAGGGTAGGTAGGTAGATCGATAGGTAGGTAGATAAATAGATACAGGGATGGATGGATGGATGGATGGATGGATGGATAGATAGATAGATAGATAGATAGATAGATAGATAGATAGATAGATAGATTCCTAGTTGGAAGGGGCTCTAACAGCCATCCAGTCCATCCCATAAGAGATAGACAGACAGGTAGATGGAAGGTTAGGTAGGTAGATCGATAGGTAGGTAGATAAATAGATACAGGGATGGATGGATGGATGGATGGATGGATGGATGGATGGATGGATGGATGGCTAGATAGATAGATAGATAGATAGATAGATAGATAGATAGATAGATAGATAGATAGTCCTAGAGTTGGAAGAGGCCCTAACGGCCATCCAGTCCATCCCATAAGAGATAGACAGACAGGTAGATGGAAGGTTAGGTAGGTAGATTGATAGGTAGGTAGATAAATAGATATAGAGATGGATGGATAGATGGATAGATAGATGGAAGGATGGATGGATTCCTAGAATTGGAAGGGGCCCTAACAACCATTCAGACCATCCCATAAGAGATAGACGAAGAGGTAGATGGAAGGGTAGGTAGGTAGATAGATCGATAGGTAGGTAGATCAAATGATACAGGGATGGAAGGATGGATGGATGGATGGATTCCTAGAGTTGGGAGGGGCCCTAATGGTCATCCAGTCCATCCCATAAGAGATAGACAGGTAGATGGAAGGGAAGGTAGGTAGGTAGGTAGATCAATGGGTAGGTAGATAAATAAATACATGGAGAGAAAGAGAGAGGTATAGATAGATAGATAGATAGATAGATAGATAGATAGATAGAGGTGTTGATACATAGATAGATACTTAGAGGTGTCAATAGATAGATAGAGAGAGGTGTAGATAGACAGACAGACAGACAGACAGACAGATAGATAGATAGAGGTGTTGATAGATAGATAGATAGATCGATAGATAGATGGAGAGGGGGGTGTAGATAGATAGATAGATAGATAGATAGAGGTGTCAATAGATAGAGGGATAGATAGATAGATAGATAGATAGATAGATAGATAGATACTTAGAGGTGTAGATAGATAGATAGATAGATAGATAGATAGATAGATAGATAGATAGATAGATGTGTCAATAGATAGAGGTATAGATAGATAGATAGATAGATAGATAGATAGATACTTAGAGGTGTAAATAGATAGATAGATAGATAGATAGATAGATGTGTCAATAGATAGAGGTATAGATAGAGGTATAGATAGATAGATAGATAGATAGATAGATAGATAGATAGATAGATAGATAGATAGATACTTAGAGGTGTAAATAGATAGATAGATAGATAGATAGATAGATAGATAGATAGAGGGGGGGGTGTAGATAGATAGATAGATAGATAGATAGATAGATAGATAGATAGGATAAATACGCATAAGAGAAAGAGAGAGAGAGAGAGATTGATTCCTGGAGTTGGATCTCAAGGATCATCCATGAATGAATGAATGAATGAATGAATAAGAGATAACAGATGGAATAAGGGATAAGGAGGACCCAGTCAAAGCCTTCCTGACAGATGGCCACCCAGCCTCTGGTTCAGAGATTTCAAAAGGTGGAGATTCCATCCATTCCGTATTGAAAGTTCATCGAATCCTAGCATGGAAGGGTGGATAGGTAGGTAGATAAATAGATACAGGGATGGATGGATGGATGGATGGATGGATGGATAGATAGATAGATAGATAGATAGATAGATAGATAGAGTTGGAAGGGGCCCTAACAGCCATCCAGTCCATCTCATAAGAGATAGACAGACAGGTAGATGGAAGAGTGAATAGGTAGGTAGGTAGATAAATAGATAGAGGGATGGATAGATGGATAGATAGATAGATAGAGGCCACCACCCAGTCTGATCTTTTCTGCCACATAGGAGGACACAATCCAAGGACACAATCCAAGCCATGCATCTGTTGAAAAGGAAGGAGACTCCCAGGCTGCCTATTACACTGCCAATCCCTTATGACAGTTCTTGTGCCCTTTGCACCGGAAAGCGGGCATCCTCTTCCTCGCCCCAGTCTTTGCCTCCCTGGTGTGATATTATTGTTTTTTGGTGACGTCAAAAGGCATCCATCACCTCTCCTACTGGACGCGCCTCCTTATCTCGGAGGCCAGGTGAGTCAGGAGAGCAAACACAGCCAACGTTGGAAGGAGGAAATGGCCAAAATCTCATAAAGATAGGAGCAGGACACACGTGTTGATCATGTACCGTATTGCATCATAACGCACAACTCAAATTTCCAAAACTCTCAAACCAAAATAGTATTTGTTGGCAAATGGCTCTAATGCCATTTTCGGAATTGGCAACCCCAAAAACCTCAAGAACAGGTCAAAATACCAGGGCTAGCTAGCTATCTATCTATCTATCTATCTATCTATCTATCCGGTTGTCTGTCTGTCTAGCCATCCATCCATCCATCCATCTGGTTGTCTGTCTGTCTTTCTTTTTTTCTTTCTACCTATCTATCCATTCATCCATTTCGTTGTCTACCTACATAGTTTGCTATCTGTTTATCTGCCTGTCTACATATCTAGTGACGTATATACATACCTCTGTACCCATTTAGTTGTCATCTTTATCTCTATCTCTATCTTGTTATCCTGCTCTCAGGGGCGGCGCAACCATTACGCAGAGTAAGCCTTTGCGGTATACTTCGTTTTGTCCAGGGGCGCCAAGCCTGGCGAGGAACGTGCACAGAGCAGCGGAGGGGCAAGCCGCCTCTGCTGCTGAGGCCCTCTTTGGCAGCGGCCCCCTCCTTGCCCCTCTATTGCTCCGTGCTTAGAGGGTCCCTATCTCGTCAGGCCGGGCTCCCAAGCCTGGCACCCAGCCTGGCAAGGAAGGAACGCAGAGCATTGGAGGGGGAAGCTGCCGCCGCTGAGGCCCTCTTCGTACCTATATATAGTGATTGCTTGGGGGGGGGGGGGGAGGGGCAAAATTCTGTTTGCTTACATTTGAAAATTACCTGGAACCATCCCTGCCTGCTACCTACCTACCTACCTACTTATCTATCCATCCATCCATTTGTTTGCCTACCTACCTACCTACTTTGCTATCTGTTTATCTGTCCTACGTATCTAGTGACATACATACATACCAATCTACCCATTTTTCTATCATATTTATATCTATCTATCTTGCTATCTGTTTATCTGTCTTTCTACCTGTTTATCCATCCATCCATTTGGTTGTCTACCTACCTACTTTTCTACCTGTTTGTCTATATACTTAGCTACTTATATACATACCTATCTGCCCATTTCTCTTATCCATCATCTTTCTATCTATCCTACCTACTTATCTATCCATCCATTTGGTTGTCTACCTTCCCCCCTACCTACCTACCTACCTACCTACTTACTTTGCTATCTGTTTATCTGCCTGTTTACATACTTAGCTACCTATATACATACGTATCTGCCCGTTTCCCTTATCTATCATCTTTCTAGCTATCCTACCTAATTATCTATCCATCCATCCATTTGGGTGTCTACCTACCTACCTACCTACCTACCTACTTTGCTATCTGTTTGTCTGTCTACATACTTAGCTACCTATATACATACCTATCTGCTCATTTCCCTTATCTATCATCTTTCTAGCTATCCTACCTACTTATCTATCCAGCCATCGATTTGGTTGTCTACCTTCCCACCTACCTACCTATCTACTTACTTTGCTATCTGTTTGTCTGTCTACATACTTAGCTAACTATATGCAAACTTATCTGGCCATTTCTCTTAACTATCATCTTTCTAGCCTACCTACTTATCTATCTATCCATCCATCCATTTGGGTGTCTACCTACCTACCTACCTATTTTTCTATCTTTTTGTCTGTCTACATACTTAGCTACCTATATACATACTTATCTTCCCATTTCTCTTATCCATCACCTTTCTATCTATCCCACCTACTTATCTATCCATCCATCCATCCATTTGGTTGTCTACCTACCTACCTACCTTGCTATCTGTTGGTCTGTCTACATACTTAGCTACCTATATACATACCTATCTGCCCATTTCTCTTATCCATCATCTTTCTATCTATCCTACCTACTTATCTATCTATCTATCCATTTGGTTATCTACCTACCTAATTTTCTGTTTGTCTGTCTACATACTTAGCTACCTATATACTTACCTATCTGCCCATTTCTCTTATCTATCATCTTTCTAACTATCCTACCTACCTATCTACCCATCCATCCATTTGGTTGTCTGTCTGTCTGTCTGTCTGTCTGCCTACCTTGCTCTCTGTTTATCTATCTGTCTATATATCTAGTGACATATATACATACCCATTTATTTATCATCTTTATGTCTATCTCTCTATCTTGCTATCTATCTCTCTTTCTTGCTATCTATATTTCTACCTACTTATCTATCTATCCATCCATCCATTTGGTTGTCTACCTACCTACCTACCTACATACTTTGCTGTTTATCTCTCTGTCTACGTATCTAGTGGCGTATATACAAAACCATTTATCTATCATCTTTATATCTATCTCTCTTTCTTGCTATCTATCTTTCTACCAACTTATTTACCCATCCATCCATCCATTTGGTTGTCTACCTACCTACCTAGCTATGTGTTGGTCTGTCTACATAGTTAGCTACCTATATACATACTTATCTGCCCATTTGTCTTATCTATCATCTTTCTATCTATTTATTTTCCTATCTATCTATCTATCTATCTATCTATCTATCTATTTCTCCCTACCTACCTACCTACCTACCTATTTTGCTACCCATTGATCTGTCTACCTACCTAGCTACCTATAGACATATCTATCTACTCATTTCACTATCATCTTTATATCTATCTATCTATCTATCTATTTATTTCTCCCTACCTACCTATTTTGCTACCTGTTGATCTGTCTACCTACCTAGTTACCTATAGAGATACCTATCTACCCATTTCTCTATCATCTTTATATCTATCTATCTATCTTTACACCTATCAATCTACAGGTATATTGTCGCAAGGTGCAAGAAATGCAGGAAAGGAGAGGGACTTTGCTCCGGCAAGGGCCAAAGCGGCTTAGGCCCACAAATGACAGGGCGGGCGTCCAAAGCCCTTTGCGACCTCCGTCCGCACACAAGGCTCCCGTTGTTTCTCTTTGGGGGGGGGGAGCTTTGTCAAAGCCTTTTCCTCGCTAAACCGGAGCCCCGTTTGTCCCCCTTCGTTAGCAGCGGATAATGACCCCGGGGACTTAACAAATATTCAGGAACATTCAGGAAAACAAACCTAGCTTCACCTTTCCTCAAAGGACACAACGCCGTCGCCTCCACCAAAGCCCCAAATGAGGACGATAATTAAACCAAACATAATTCCATATTTGGAAAAAGCTCAGAGGCAGCTGAGAAGAGAGCTAACGGGAGGCGACAAAGTTTACTTCTTTCCCAGGACCTTCAAGAAAGCAAATTGGATTATGTCGCCGGCCGGATGGAGACGAGGCTCTCCAACTCTCTTTATGTTGCCCAAAGTGGTGCCTTTTCCTACCAAGATTCCCCTACACTACACCAGAATGTACAGTGGACGTAGGGGAGGTCTGTGTGCCACGTTTGGTCCAGGTCGATCATTCATGGGGGGTCACAGTGGTCTCAAGAAGTGAGTGAAGGTACTGAAAACCCCATAATCCATGGTCCATCCTCCTCCAAACCACACCAGGATGTATGGTGGGTCAAGTTTGGTCCAGGTCCCATCATTTGTGGGGGTTGCAATAGTCTTAGGAGGTGGGCGAAGGTACTGAAAATCATGTTTTTTTTGAGTGATGGTCACCCCTTGTGTTGCGAGATGTTTTGTTGCCAAATTTGGTGTGATTTCATTCATTGTTTCTTTTGTTTTTAAGGTACTCATAACGCATAGAACATTTATATATATATAGATGAACTTGGGTTAGTAGGTGTCTTGTGACCAAATTTGACGGCAATTCATCCAGTGGTTTTCGAGTTTTGTTAATCCCACAAACGAACATTACATTTTATTATTATTATTATTATTACTATTATTATTATTATTATTATTATTATTATTATTATTATTCCAATATGGGGCTCATTATGATTTATAGCACTGTATTTCTTCAATTTTAAGACTTAATTTCAGGTAGGTAGGTAGGTAGGTAGAAAGATAGATAGATAGATAGATAGATAGATAGATAGATATTTGTTTATTGGTACTATTTGGGAATACTACCTGGAATGGGCCGAGACCCTTCCAGAAGAACGGGGTTTCCAGGACTCACAAAAACGAGAGTGAGGTGGAAGGCCTTGGGGTTGCCTTGCTTGCCTTCTTGTTCAGCAATCTCTTAACTGGATCTTCTCTCTTCTTCTTCTTCTTCTCTGGTCAGCAGATGACCGCTCGGTTGATGCTGGCCGTGGGAGGAGCGGTCATCGGCTCCTTGCAGTTCGGATACAACACCGGCGTCATCAACGCCCCGCAGAAGGTAAGAATAATAACGTTGCCATACTACTAATAATACTAATAACGCTAATATATCCTATATGGTATGTTGTACTTACAAAACTAGAAATCGACAATAACGAAATAATTTTGAAATTCTGAAAGTTTTGTTAGAGTCCTGAAATTTTCACCACCTGAACTTTAGCAACACTTTAGAAGCAAAGCACCAGCGCCCTCTAGTTTTGTAAGTACTTTATTTTGTTATTGGCCACTTTTATGACAGAACTCTAACAAAAATTTCAAAATGCTGTTATTAATGGCAGTTCCTAATCGACAATAAAAATCGACAATAACGAAATAATTTTGAAATTCTGAACGTTTTGTTAGAGTTCTGGAATTTTCACCACCAGGAAAAAGCACCACCACCCTCAAGTTTGTAAGTACTTTAGAACCATTTAGAACCATGGATTGCCCATGCAATCCATATAGATGTGTTGCTAAAGTTCTGGTGGTGAAAATTTCAGAACTCTAACAAAACTTTCAAAATGTCATTATTTTGTTATTGGCCATTTTTATGACAGAACTCTAACAAAAATTTCAAAATGTTGTTTTTAATGGCAGTTTCTAATCGACAATAAAAATCGACAATAATGAAATAATTTTGAAATTCTGAACATTTTGTTAGAGTTCTGAAATTTCCACCACCCGAACTTTAGCAACACTTTAGAAGCAAAGCACCAGCGCCCTCTAGTTTTGTAAGTAATTTAGAACCATGGATTGCCTATGCCATCCATATACAGTATATCCGTTGCTAAAGTTCTGGTGGTGAAAATTTCAGAACTCTAACAAATCTTTCAAAATTTCATTATTATTTCGTTATTGGCTATTTTTATGGTTCTAAATGGTTCTAAAGTATTTATGGTTCTAAATGGTTCTAAAGTACTTACAAAACTAAAGTTCTGGTGGTGAAAATTTCAGAACTGTTACAAAACTTTCAAAAATTTAATTATTTCATTTTTGGCTATTTTTATGGCAGAACTAATTAAGAACTGCCATTTATAATGAAATTTTGAGAGTTCTGTTAGAGTTCTGAAATTTTCATCACCACATTTTTAGAAGCAAAGCACCAGCGTCCTCTAGTTTTGTAAGTAGTTTAGAACCATTTAGAACCATGGATTGCCCACGCCATCTATATATATATATATATATATATATATATATATATATATATATATATATATATTCAGTAGGCCTGTTCAATGCATGGTCCTAAATGGTTCTGAAGTACTTACAGAACTAAAGTTCTGGTGGTGAAAATTTCAGAACTGTAACAAAACTTTCAAAATTTAATTATTATTTCATTATTGGCTATTTTTATGGTTCTAAATGGTTCTAAAGTATTTATGGTTCTAAATGGTTCTAAACTACTTACAAAACTAAAGTTCTGGTGGTGAAAATTTCAGAACTGTAACAAAACTTTCAAAATTTAATTATTATTTCATTTTTGGCTATTTTTATGGTTCTAAATGGTTCTAAAGTATTTATGGTTCTAAATGGTTCTAAAGTACTTACAAAACTAAAGTTCTGGTGGTGAAAATTTCAGAACTGTAACAAAACTTTCAAAATTTAATTATTATTTCATTATTGGCTATTTTTATGGTTCTAAATGGTTCTAAAGTATTTATGGTTCTAAATGGTTCTAAACTACTTACAAAACTAAAGTTCTGGTGGTGAAAATTTCAGAACTGTAACAAAACTTTCAAAATTTAATTATTATTTCATTTTTGGCTATTTTTATGGCAGAACTAATTAGGAACTGCCATTTATAATGAAATTTTGAGAGTTTTGTTAGAGTTCTGAAATTTTCACCACCAGAACTTTAGTTTTGTAAGTACTTTCGCACCGTTTAGAACCATGCATTGCAAAAATTAGCCCTGTATTTATTTGTGGGCTTGGGTGGCTGTCTGTCTATAATAATACAAAATGGAAACAAATGCCCTTTTCCCCACGAAATCGGGAAAACGGTCGGGAATGTTCCCGTTTCCCTGCCAAGTGTCCATCCGGTGAGCCGGCTTACTGTCGGCGGTAATGGGATTTCCGAAAAGGGTTCCCAGGAGCATTAAAACCTCCTTTCCCCCCTCCTCGGGACGAGAAGGGTTTTTGCATCAATGCCGTCCCCTGTTCGGTTAATGCTCGCAAAATCCTCGAGGCGGACTTTGGAATGGGGTTTACCGCTGACCAAAGGGATTTGCAAGGCCGGATCAGGCCGGCGTTTTGGACCTTGGACAGAAAAGGCCTCCGAAATCTCAGAACTTGGGCTAGAACAAGCAGCACTCTTTAAAAAAAAATATTTATATTTATTTATTTATTTTTATTATTTATTTTTTTGTTTTTATTTATTGGATTATTATATTATATTACTAGTGCCCGAGTTATTTGAGAAAGGCATTGTTTGTCTGTGCTCCAAGTTTAGTCTAGATCAATCAGGAAGTGAGTAGTACAAGTCCCATCGTCCATGGTCCGTCATCCCACTGACCATACCAGGACGTAGAGTGGGTCATGGGGACTCTGTGTGCCAAGTTTGGTCTTGATCCGTCGCTGGAGTGGGTCACAGTTGTCTCAGGAAGTGAGTGATGGTACTACAAGTCCCATCGTCCATGGTCCGTCATCCTACAGAGTGTACCAGGACACAGAGTAGGTCATGGGCACTCTTTGTGCCATGTTTGGTCTTGATCCCTCACTGGTGTGGGTCACAATGGTCTCAGGAAGTGAGTGATGGTACTACAAATCCCATCGTCCATGGTCCGTCATCCCACTGACCATACCAGAACACAGAGTGGGTCATGGGGACTCTTTGTGGCAAGTTTGGTCTTGATCCGTCGCTGGAGTGGGTCACAGTGGTCTCAGGAAGTGAGTGATGGTACTACAAGTCCCATCGTCCATTGTCTGTCATCCCACCTACCTTACCATGATGTAGAGTGGGTCATGGGGGCTCTTTGTGCCAAGTTTGGTCTTGATCCATCACTGGAGTGGGTCACAGTGGTCTCAAGGAGTGACTGATGATACTGCATGTCCCATCGTCCATGGTCCGTCATCCCACTGACCATACCAGGACGTAGAGTGGGTCATGGGGACTCTGTGTGCCATGTTTGGTCTTAATCCGTCACTGGAGTGGGTCACAGTGGTCTCAGGAAGTGAGTGATGGTACTGCAAGTCCCATCGTCCATGATCCATTATCCCACAGACCATACCAGGACGTAGAGTGTGTCATGGGGACTCTGTGTCCCATTTTTGGTCTTGATCTGTCACTGGTGTGGGTCACAGTGGTCCCTAGAAGCGAGTGAAGCTACTGTAAGTCCCATCATCCATGGTCCTACCTCCTCCAAACCACACCAGGATGTAAAGTGGTCCATGGAGGATTCTGTGCACCATTCCACACGTGTGGAGAGAGAAAGGAACCCTGGGATGTGGCACTCACTGTAACCTGCAATCTCTTGTTTGCTGTGTGCCATCGGAAAGGGTAGGAAAGAGTTAAGAGAGAGGCAGTGGGTGGGGTTGTGCAAATTCCACACCTGTGGAGAGAGAAAGGAACCCTGGGATGTGGCACTCACTGTAACCTGCACTCTCTGGTTGCTGTGTGCCATACGAAAGGGTAGGAAAGGGTCAAGAGAGAGGCAGTGGGTGGGGTTGTGCAAATTCCACACGTGTGGAGAGAGAAAGGAACCCTGGGATGTGGCACTCACTGTAATCTGCAATCTCTGTTTGCTGTGGGCCATACGAAAGGGTAGGAAAGGGTTAAGGGAGAGGCAGTGGGTGGGGTTGTGCAAATTCCACACGTGTGGAGAGAGAAAGGAACCCTGGGATGTGGCACTCACTGTAATCTGCAATCTCTGTTTGCTGTGTGCCATACGAAAGGGTAGGAAAGGGTTAAGGGAGAGGCAGTGGGTGGGGTTGTGCAAATTCCACACGTGTGGAGAGAGAAAGGAACCCTGGGATGTGGCACTCACTGTAATCTGCAATCTCTGTTTGCTGTGGGCCATACGAAAGGGTAGGAAAGGGTTAAGGGAGAGGCAGTGGGTGGGGTTGTGCAAATTCCACACGTGTGGAGAGAGAAAGGAACCCTGGGATGTGGCACTCACTGTAACCTGCACTCTCTGTTTGCTGTGTGCCATACGAAAGGGTAGGAAAGGGTCAAGAGAGAGGCAGTGGGTGGGGTTGTGCAAATTCCACACGTGTGGAGAGAGAAAGGAACCCTGGGATGTGGCACTCACTGTAATCTGCAATCTCTGTTTGCTGTGGGCCATACGAAAGGGTAGGAAAGGGTTAAGGGAGAGGCAGTGGGTGGGGTTGTGCAAATTCCACACGTGTGGAGAGAGAAAGGAACCCTGGGATGTGGCACTCACTGTAACCTGCACTCTCTGTTTGCTGTGTGCCATACGAAAGGGTAGGAAAGGGTTAAGGGAGAGGCAGTGGGTGGGGTTGTGCAAATTCCACACGTGTGGAGAGAGAAAGGAACCCTGGGATGTGGCACTCACTGTAATCTGCAATCTCTGTTTGCTGTGGGCCATACGAAAGGGTAGGAAAGGGTTAAGGGAGAGGCAGTGGGTGGGGTTGTGCAAATTCCACACGTGTGGAGAGAGAAAGGAACCCTGGGATGTGGCACTCACTGTAACCTGCACTCTCTGGTTGCTGTGTGCCATACGAAAGGGTAGGAAAGGGTCAAGAGAGAGGCAGTGGGTGGGGTTGTGCAAATTCCACACGTGTGGAGAGAGAAAGGAACCCTGGGATGTGGCACTCACTGTAATCTGCAATCTCTGTTTGCTGTGGGCCATACGAAAGGGTAGGAAAGGGTTAAGGGAGAGGCAGTGGGTGGGGTTGTGCAAATTCCACACGTGTGGAGAGAGAAAGGAACCCTGGGATGTGGCACTCACTGTAACCTGCACTCTCTGTTTGCTGTGTGCCATACGAAAGGGTAGGAAAGGGTTAAGGGAGAGGCAGTGGGTGGGGTTGTGCAAATTCCACACCTATGGAGAGAGAAAGGAACCCTGGGATGTGGCACTCACTGTAATCTGCAATCTCTGTTTGCTGTGTGCCATACGAAAGGGTAGGAAAGGGTCAAGGATGAGGCAGTGGGTGGGGTTGTGCAAAATCCACACCTATGGAGAGAGAAAGGAACCCTGGGATGTGGCACTCACTGTAATCTGCATATATATGCAAACTATGGATGTTTGGAAGATGTGCTTGAAATAAGTTGTTGTTTTGATGCCGTGAGCCGTGAAAGGACACGCGGCTGCTTAAAGCTCCGAAATGCCCCCGAAAGCTTCCCCTAAACGCATCCTAATCCTCGCCTCTCGGGACTTAAAATATTAATTTGAGCCGAAAAGAGACTTTCCTTCGTTCCCTCGCTGGCTAATTAGGAGTACCTAATAATCTCTGACATCTGAAATGGTTTTAAAGCTATACGTGGTACCTAAATTTCCTACTTGACAGATGCAACTGTCTTTCTGGCCACATAGGTCAACAGCAAGCTAGGCAAATAGTCGGGAGCTTACTCCGACCCGGGCTGGCATCAAACTCATGGCCTTTCAGTCAGCAGTGCTTTTTAATGCAGCGGATTATTTAGAATGCATGCTTCGTTGTGACTCAGCATATGCAACCCGATCCCGGAGGGAGGTTGTTTGTGTTGTGTGTTGATGATTCAGCAACAGGTGAAAGTGTCCCATTTCCTCTTTGACTTAACCTGTTTGGCCCAGGAGACTGAACCCCACCCATGATTCACCTAGAGCAAACTTTCCCAACATCACAAACTAGATTGTATGTGTTTCCTCCACCACAGACATCCCAGTGTTCCTTACTCTCTTCATTGGCACCGTGAACATGTCCAAGAGCTCTGCTAATGTACTCCACCAACACCACACTGCCCACCACCCAGGGAAAGGCTTACACACGGGGACAATTCCATCCTAGATTGTACGTGTTTCCTCCACCACAGACATCCCAGTGTTCCTTACTCTCTCCATTGGCACCATGAACATGTCCAAGAGCTCTGCTAATGTCCTCCACTAACACCACACTGCCCACCACCCAGGGAAAGGATTTCATATCAGGAAAATTCCATCCTAGATTGTACGTGTTTCCTTCACCACAGGCATCCCAGTGTTCCTTACTCTCTATTGGTACCATGATCGTGTCCAAGAGCTCTGCTAATGTCCTCCACAAGCACCACACTGCCCACCACCCAAGGAATGCTTTCATACGGGGACAATTCCATCCTAGATTGTATGTGTTTCCTCCACCACAGACATCCCAGTGTTCCTTACTCTCTCCATTGGCACCATGAACATGTCCAAGAGCTCTGCTAATGTCCTCCACTAACACCACACTCCCCACCATCCAAGGAAAGGCTTTCATACCTTCATCCTAGATTGTATGTGTTTCCTCCACCACAGGCATCCCAGTGTTCCTTACTCTCTCCATTGGCAACATGAACATGTCCAAGAGCTCTGCTAATGTCCTCCACCAACACCACACTGCCCACCATCCAAGGAAAGGCTTTCATACCTTCATCCTAGATTGTGTTTCCTCCACCACAGACATCCCAGTGTTCCTTACTCTCTCCATTGGCACCATGAACATGTCTAAGAGCTCTACTAATGTCCTCCACCAACACCACACTCCCCACCACCCAGGGAAAAGCTTACACACGGGGACAATTCCATCCTAGATTGTATGTGTTTCCTCCACCACAGGCATCCCAGTGTTCCTTACTCTCTCCATTGGTACCATGATCATGTCCAAGAGCTCTACTAATATTCTCCACAAGCACCACACTGGCCACCACCCAAGGAATGCTTCCATACGGGAACAATTCCATCTTAGATTGTATGTGTTTCCTCCACCACAGACATCCCAGTGTTCCTTACTCTCTCCATTGGCACCATGAACATGTCCAAGAGCTCTGCGAATGTCCTCCACTAACACCACACTGCCCACCAGCCAGGGAAAGGCTTTCATATGGGGACAATTCCATCCTAGATTGTATGTGTTTCCTCCACCACAGGCATCCCAGTGTTCCTTACTCTCTCCATTGGCACTATGAACATGTCTAAGAGCTCTACTAACGTTCTCCACCAACACCACACTCCCCACCACCCAGGGAAAGGCTTACATACGGGGACAATTCCATCCTAGATTGTATGTGTTTCCTCCACCACAGGCATCCCAGTGTTCCTTTCTCTCTCTATTGGTGTGGAATTTGCATGATCCCCGCCCACCGTCTCTCCCTTAACCCTTTCCTATTCTTTTCTATGGCACACAGCAAACAGAGGGATTGATCAGCAACTGAGAGAGGTTTAGGGAGAATTCACCATGATTTATAGAAGTTGCAAGTCCTGGGATGTATAGTTCACCTGGGATGTATAGTGCAATCTAAGAACCGCACTCTGAACTCCACCAATGATGGACCTGGAACTCACTTGGCACACAGAAGCCCCATGACCAACAAAACATACTGAAGGTCTTTGGAGGGATTTGTGGGAGTTGTAGTTCACCTACATCTGGAGCGCACTATGAACTCAAACAATGATGGATTTGGACCAAAATTGGCATGCATATCCGATATGCCCAAATTTGAATGCTGGTTGGTTTTGAGGGGAATTGACCTGGACATTTTGGCATTGCAGGTACTGGGATGTATAGTTCACCTGCAATCAGTGAGCACTCTGAACTCCACCAAAGATGGATCTGGAGCAAACTTGGCACACAGAGCTGACATGACTAGCAAAAAATACTTGAGGTCTTGTTGGGGGGGGGGGGATTCACCTTGATTTGTGGGAGTTGTAGTTCACCTACACCCAAAGAGCGTTGTGAACCCAAACACTGATGGATCTGGACCAAACTTGGCACACAGACCTGATATGCTGAAATTTGATTATTGGAGGGGTTTGAGGGGGGGATCGGAACTGATCTTCCTTTCTGGGAGTTATAGTTCACCCATAACTAAGGAAACTGTGACCTCCATTGATGATGGACTTGGACCAAACTTGGCACACAGAACCCCCATGACTAACTCAACCTACTGGACGGCGTGGAGGGGACTGGCTCACCATAGTGGGAGTTGTAGTTCACCCTCCAGCCAGAGAGCACACTGAACCCTACCCATGATGTGTCTAAAGTAAATTTACCCAACATAACAAACTAAGGGGGGGTTGGACTGGATGACCTCCGGGGTTTCCATTATTATTATTGTTATTATTATTATTTACAAATGCTGGTTGGCCATCTGTCGGGAGTGTTTTGATTGTGCTGATGGAGTTTTTCGGGGTTAACCTGGCATGATGGGAGTTGTAGTTCACCCAAAACGTTATGAATATTGAAAGCTTTGCTGTCTCTCGGCAGGTGATTGAGGAGTTCTACAACGAGACGTGGTTCAGCCGCTACGGGGAGTTTGTGAGCCGCGGGACCCTCACCACGCTCTGGTCGCTTTCCGTCTCCATCTTCTCCGTCGGGGGCATGATCGGGTCCTTCTCCGTCGGGCTCTTCGTCAACCGCTTCGGGCGGTGAGTAAGGAGCCGGCTCCTGGTTTCAAGGCATGCAAGGAATAATAATAATAATAATAATAATAATAGAAGATTTCCACAGCATATTATTATTATTATTATTATTATTATTATTATTTAGAAATACTGGTTGGCCATCTGTAGGGAGTGTTTTGATTGTGCTTTCCCTGCCTGGCAGAAAGAAGGGGGCTGGACCGGATGACCTCTGGGGTTTCTATTATTATTATTATTATTATTATTATTTACAAATGATTATTTACAAGAAACTTTTGGGTGTTGCTGGGAGCGGTTATGCAGCATCCTGAAGTTGAACCATTTGGAGTACCAAGGAAACTGCTGGTTGGCCATCTGTTGGGAGTGTTTTGATTGTGCTTTCCCTGCGTGGCGGAAAGAAGGGGGTTGGACCGGATGACCTCTGGGGTTTCTATTATTATTATTATTATTATTATTATTAGAAACACAACAAGATGAGTCCACAGCATATTATTATTATTATTATTATTAGTATTAGTTAGAAATGCTGGTTGGCTGTCTGTTGGGAGTGTTTTGATTGTGCTTTTCCTACATGGCAGAAATTAGGGGGTTGCACTGGATGACCTCTGGGGTTTTTATTATTATTATTATTATTATTATTATTATTATTATTATTGTGTGAAACACAAGATGAGTCCACAGCAGACAAGATCACTCTCGTCTATTATTATTAGTATTATTATTATTATTATTATTATCTTGTCTATTATTATTATTATTATTATTATTAGAAGAAGAAGAAACACAAGATGTGTCCACAGCATATTATTATTATTATTATTATTATTATTATTATTATTTACAAATGCTGGTGGCCATCTGTTGGGAGTGTTTTGATTGTGCTTTTCCTACATGGCAGAAATCAGAGGGTTGGACTGGATGACCTCTGAGGTTTCTATTATTATTATTATTATTATTATTATTATTATTATTATTATTTACAAATGGTTATTTACAAGAAACCTTTGGCTGTTGCTGGGAGTGGTTAGGCAGCATCCTGAAGTTGAACCATTTGGAGTACCAAGGAAACTGCTGGTTGGCCGTGTGTTGGAAGTGTTTTGATTGTGCTTTCCCTGCGTGGCAGAAAGAAGGGGGTTGGATTGGATGACCTCTGGGGTTTCTATTATTATTATTATTATTATTATTATTATTATTATTATTTAGACATCCTGGTTGGCCATCTGTTGGGGGTGTTTTGAATTTGCTTTTCCTGCCTGCCAGAAAGAAGGGGGCTGGACTGGATCACCTCTGGGGTTTCTATTATTATTATTATTATTATTATTATTATTAGAAACACAACAAGATGAGTCCACAGCATATTATTATTAGTATTAGTATTAGTTAGAAATACTGGTTGGCCATCTGTTGGGAGTGTTTTGATTGGCAGAAATCAGGATGTTGGACTGGATGACCTCTGGGGTTTCTATTATTATTATTATTATTATTATTATTATTATTATTTACAAATGCTGATTGGCCATCTGTTGGGAGTGTTTTGATTGTGCTTTCCCTGCGTGGCAGAAAGAAGGGGGCTGGACTGGATGACCTCTGGGGTTTCTATTATTATTATTATTATTATTATTATTATTTGAAACACAACAAGATGAGTCCATAGCATATTATTATTATTATTATTATTATTATTATTTACAAATGCTGGTTGGCCGTCTGTTGGGAGTGTTTTGATTGTGCTTTTCCTACATGGCAGAAATCAGGGGGTTGGACTGGATGACCTCTGGGGTTTCTATTATTATTATTATTATTATTATTATTATTATTTACAAATGGTTATTTACAAGAAACCTTTGGCTGTTGCTGGGAGTGGTTATGCAGCATCCTGAAGTTGAACCATTTGGAGTACCAAGGAAACCGCTGGTTGGCCGTGTGTTGGGAGTGTTTTGATTGTGCTTTCCCTGCGTGGCAGAAAGAAGGGGGTTGGATTGGATGACCTCTAGGGTTTCTATTATTATTATTCTATTATTCATGTCACCCTTCCGTAAGTCCTCCCTGCATTCTGACGCTCAGCTGACGGCTTTCCTTCCGTTTCCAGGCGGAACTCGATGCTGATGTCCAACAGCCTGGCCTTCCTGGCGGCCATCCTGATGGGCTTCTCCAAGATGGCCTCCTCCTTCGAGATGCTGATCCTGGGCCGCTTTGTGATCGGGGTCTACTCCGGCCTCACCACGGGCTTCGTGCCCATGTACGTGGGGGAGGTCTCGCCCACCGCCCTGCGCGGCGCCCTCGGCACGCTCCACCAGCTCGGCATCGTGGTCGGCATCCTGGTGGCCCAGGTGAGCAGGCCCACTCCACACCTGGGAACACCTTCTTGTTGTGTCTATGCTGTGGACACAACATCAACAATAATTCACCTGGGAGAAGACCTCTGTAGGCATCTCTAGGTCTTTCGGCATGACTCAGGGTCCATCTGAAATATGGAAATAATAATTATAATAATAATAATAATAATAAATGCAGACCAAAACAATCCTACACTATCTATAAAATAATAATGACAACAACAATATATTTATTATTATTTTGCCCCACCTCGAGCATACATGCATATCTATTACATTATTTTCATTATTTATATATATATATAAATTTTACATACATATGTATATATTATAATATTACAATATATATTATAATATTATATCATTATCATTATATAGTTATATTTTACATATACATATAGTATTATATCCTTATCATATATTTATATTTTTACATACATACATATTACATTATTTTCATTATATATTTGTATATTACATGTATATGTCTATATTATAATATTACAATATATATTATAATATTATATCATTATCGTTATACAGTTATATTTTACATATATATATATAGTATTATATCCATATTTATATTTTACATACATATGTATATATTATAATATTACAATATATATTATAATATATCATTATCATTATACAGTTATATTTTACAAATATATATATAGTATTATATCCTTATATATTTATATTTTTACATACATATATATTACATTAGTTTCATTATTTATATATATAATTTTTACATGCATATGTATATATTATATTACAATATATATTATATTATATCATTATCATTATACAGTTATATTTTACATATATATATGGTATTATATCCTTATCATATATTTATATTTTTACATACATATATATTACATTATTTTCATTATATATTTGTATATTACATGTATATGTCTATATTATAATATTACAATATATATTATAATATTATATCATTATCATTATATAGTTATATTTTACATATATATAGTATTATATCCTTATATATTTATATTTTTGCATACATATATATTACATTATTTCCATTATTTATATATTTTTATTTTACATACATATGTATATATTATAATATTATAATATTATAATATTACAATACATATTATAATATTATATCATTATCATTATACAGTTATATTTTACATATATATATAGTATTATATCCTTATATATTTATATTTTTACATACATATATATTACATTATTTCCATTATATATTTATATATTACATACATATGTCTATATTATAATATTACAATATATATTATAATACTATATCATTATCATTATACAGTTATATTTTACATATATATATAGTATTATATCCTTATATATTTATATTTTTGCATACATATATATTACATTATTTTCATTGTATATTTATATATTACATGCATGTGTCTATATTATAATATTACAATATATATTATAATATTATATCATTATCATTATATAGTTATATTTTACATATACATATAGTATTGTATCCTTATCACATATTTATATTTTTACATACATATATATTACATTATTTTCATTATATATTTATATATTACATGCATATGTCTATATTATAATATTACAATATGTATTATAATATTATATCATTATCATTATACAGTTATATTTTACATATATATAGTATTATATCCTTATATATTTATATTTTTGCATACATATATATTACATTATTTCCATTATTTATATATTTATATTTTACATACATATGTATATATTATAATATTATAATATTATAATATTACAATATATATTATAATATTATATCATTCATTATACAGTTATATTTTACATATATATATAGTATTATATCCTGATATATTTATATTTTACATACATATATATTACATTATTTTCATTATATATTTATATATTACATGCATATGTCTATATTATATTATAATATTATAATATATATTGTAATATTATAATATTACAATATATATTATAATATTATATCATTATATAGTTATATTTTACATATATATATAGTATTATATCCTTATCACATATTTATATTTTACATACATATATATTACATTATTTTCATTATAGATTTGTATATTACATGCATATGTCTATATTATAATATTACAATATATATTATAATAGTATATCATTATCATTGTATAGTTATATTTTACATATATATATATAGTATTATATCCTTATAATATATTTATATTTTTACATACATATATATATATATTATAATATTACTATATTATAATATATTAACATTATATAGTTTTGTTGTTTTATATATATATATATATATATATATCATAATGTATATTTATAATAATTATTATACACATATATTGTCAGAGTGAAAAATCGGGGTGCTATGCGCAGCGGAATAGGTTGCTAGATCAAACAGACACAGGACTCCAAAAATTCCAGGACTCTGCAGTTTTCCAGTTTCCAAAATATCATAAAGTTTACTTAGTACATCTCAATATACGTCTACTTCTAAGCGGGCAAAATCAGGAACTACAAAGCACAGCTACATTACAGTTTCAGAACATCTGCTTATCAGTCTCTCTGGCTGCAAGCCGGATACTCCCTATTTCTTCCCAGCCAGAGAAACTCGTTTTCTAACTTCTGTCAAGGTCTCTTCTCTCTCTACCTCTCTGTCTCTTACAACAACAATTCCAACACCTAATTGAACATAACAGAATCCATCTTGAGTACATATTAATACCATTCTTAATCATATAGATACACATTGAAAAAACATACATGCATACTTTCAATAATCCTGACACATATGTTATGATATTACACTATATGAGTGTTTCAATTGCTTATATGTTCCTCTTCTCCTTCTCCTCCACCTCCAGATCTTCGGCATGGACCTGATCATGGGGAGCAAAGAGCTGTGGCCACTGCTGCTGGGCTTCGTCTTCATCTTTGCCTTGATGCAATGCGCCATGCTGCCCTTCGCCCCCGAGAGCCCCCGCTTCCTCCTCATCAACCGCAACGAGGAGAACAAGGCCAAGAGCGGTGAGCCGATGACCCTGTTTTTAAAGTCTCTTCTTCAGTCCCCTTCCTCCTCTTAGCTGGCTTGGGAGGAGGGGAGTAGAAGCAGGATTTCCTCCTTCTCCTCCTGAGGTGGCAGGCAGATGTAGTAAGCAACAGCCAGGAGACCGGTGTTTTTAAAGTCTCTTCCTCAGTCCCCTTCCTCCTCTTAGCTGGCTTGGGAGGGGGAGAGTAGCAGCAGAATTTCCTCCTTCTCCTCCTGAGGTGGCAGGCAGATGGAGTAAGCAACAGCCAGGAGACCGGTGTTTTTAAAGTCTCTTCCGCAGTCCCCTTCCTCCTCTTAGCTGGCTTGGGAGGGGGAGAGTAGCAGCAGGATTTCCTCCTTCTCCTCCTGAGGTGGCAGGCAGATGTAGTAAGCAACAGCCAGGAGACAGGTGACTCAGTCTCCTTCCTCCTCTTAGCTGGCTTGGGAGGGGGAGAGTAGCAGCAGGATTTCCTCCTTCTCCTCCTGAGGTGGCAGGCAGATGTAGTAAGCAACAGCCAGGAGACAGGTGACTCAGTCTCCTTCCTCCTCTTAGCTGGCTTGGGAGGGGGAGAGTAGCAGCAGGATTTCCTCCTTCTCCTCCTGAGGTGGCAGGCAGATGGAGTAAGCAACAGCCAGGAGACAGGTGACTCAGTCTCCTTCCTCCTCTTAGCTGGCTTGGGAGGGGGAGAGTAGCAGCAGGATTTCCTCCTTCTCCTCCTGAGGTGGCAGGCAGATGGAGTAAGCAACAGCCAGGAGACAGGTGTTTTTAAAGTCTCTTCCTCAGTCCCCTTCCTCCTCTTAGCTGGCTTGGGAGGGGGAGAGTAGCAGCAGGATTTCCTCCTTCTCCTCCTGAGGTGGCAGGCAGATGGAGTAAGCAACAGCCAGGAGACAGGTGTTTTTAAAGTCTCCTCCTCAGTCCCCTTCCTCCTCTTAGCTGGCTTGGGAGGGGGAATGTAGCAGCAGGATTTCCTCCTTCTCCTCCTGAGGTGGCAGGCAGATGGAGTAAGGAACAGCCAGGAGACGGGTGTTTTTAAAGTCTCCTCCTCAGTCCCCTTCCTCCTCTTAGCTGGCTTGGGAGGGGGAATGTAGCAGCAGGATTTCCTCCTCCTCCTCCTCCTGAGGTGGCAGGCAGATGGAGTAAGGAACAGCCAGGAGACGGGTGTTTTTAAAGTCTCCTCCTCAGTCCCCTTCCTTCTCTTAAGTGGCTTGGGAAGGGGAGAGTAGCAGCAGGATTTCCTCCTTCTCCTCCTGAGGTGGCAGGCAGATGGAGTAAGCAACAGCCAGGAGACGGGAGTTTTTAAAGTCTCTTCCTCAGTCCCCTTCCTCCTCTTAGCTGGCTTGGGAGGGGGAATGTAGCAGCAGGATTTCCTCCTCCTCCTCCTCCTGAGGTGGCAGGCAGATGTAGTAAGCAACAGGATGTTTTTAAAGTCTCCTCTTCAGTCCCCTTCCCCCTCTTAGCTAGCTTGGGAGGGGAGAGTAGCAGCAAGGTTTCCTCCTTCTCCTCCTGAGGTGGCAGGCAGATGAAATCTGTCTTCCTGGCTGCCCCTCTTCGCTCTATATATCTAGTCTATATGGATACAAATAGGTAGATAGATAGATAGATAGATAGATAGATAGATAGATCTATATCATATCTGTGGCCATCTATCTTTTGCTGGGTGGCCATCTTTTGGGAGGGATTGGGTTGTGCCTTTCTATTGGGTCGAACTAGAAGGGAAGGGTCCCTTCCTAACTTTAGGATTCTATGAAATCTATATCTATATATATATCAGTCGTATCTATGGCCATCTACCAGATAAATAGATAGATAGATAGATAGATAGATAGATAGATAGATAGATAATCAGATAAATGGATGGATGGATGGATGGATGGATGGATAGATAATCAGATAGATGGATGGATGGATGGCTAGATGATAGATAGATAGATAGATAGATAGATAGATAGATAGATAGATAATCGGATGGATGGATGGATGGATGGATGGATGGATAGATAGATAATCAGATAAATAGATAGATAATCAGATAGATAGATAATCAGATAGATTGATGGATGGAGATAGATAATCAGATAGAGATGGATGGATGGATGGATGGATGGATAGATAATCAGATAAATAGATGGATGGATAGATAGATAGATAGATAGATAGATAGATAGATAGATAGATAATCAGATAGATAAATAGATGGATGGATAGATAGATAGATAGATAGATAGATAGATAGATAATCAGATAAATAGATGGGTGGATGGATGGATGGATGGATGGATAGATAATCAGATAAATAGATGGATGGATGGATGGATAGATAGATAGATAGATAGATAATCAGATAGATAAATAGATGGATGGATGGATAGATAGATAGATAGATAGATAGATAGATAGATAGATAATCAGATAAATAGATGGATGGATGGATGGATGGATGGATGGATGGATAGATAATCAGATAAATAGATGGATGGATGGATGGATGGATGGATAGATAGATAGATAGATAGATAGATAGATAATCAGATAGATAAATAGATGGATGGATGGATGGATGGATAGATAGATAGATAGATAGATAGATAGATAATCAGATAAATAGATGGATGGATGGATGGATGGATGGATGGATGGATAGATAGATAGGTAAGTAGATATGACAAGAGATAGATAGATAGACAGAGAGGGAGGGAGAGATGGATCTACCTGTTCTGCCAGGAAGGAAGGCATAATCCAATCCCTCTCGACAGATGGCCACCCAGTCTCTGCTTAAGAACTTCTAGAGAAGGAAGGAGCCTCCACTGGGCTCCCAGGCAGCCTATATTGAACCGCCTGATGTTTCTCCTCTGAGCTCAACGTGCCTTTGTTTCCTTCCAGTCCTGAAGAAGCTTCGTGGCACGACGGACGTGAGCAGCGACCTGCAGGAGATGAAAGAAGAGAGCCGGCAGATGATGCGTGAGAAGAAGGTGACCATCCCGGAGCTCTTCCGCTCGCCCATGTACCGGCAGCCCATCCTCATCGCCGTCGTCCTCCAGCTCTCCCAGCAGCTCTCCGGCATCAACGCGGTAAGGAGGAGGCTCGTAAACATCATTTGCATATATATATTTGCATATACTAGCTGTCCACTGCCACACGTTGCTGTGGCCCAGTCTGTGTATATGTGTTTTGTGTGTGTATATAACCATATACATGTGTGCTTGTGTATATGTATGTGGTTTTGTGGGAAGGATGGGGGCGGAGCCACGGGAGTCATTTTTGTGCATGCGCTGTCCCTTGTTTTTATTATTTTTGGCGTTTAAAGTCCCTTCCGCTGTGTTTTTATAAGTGATGGTCACTCATTGGCCTGAGAGGTGTCTTGTGTCCAAATTTGGTGTCAATTCGTCCAGTGGTTTTTGAGTTATGTTAATACCACAAACTAACATTATATTTTAGGGGGCGGAGCTACAGGAGTCGTTTTTGTGCATGCGTTGTCCCTTGTTTTTATTATTTTTGGCTTTTAAAGTCCCTTCCGCTGCGTTTTTATGAGTGATGGTCACTCGTTGGCCCGAGAAGAGTCTTGTGTCCAAATTTGGTGTCAATTCGTCCAGTGGTTTTTGAGTTATGTTAATCCCACAAACTAACATTACATATATATGGTTTTGCGCATGCGTTGTATTTGGGGGGGGGTTAAGCCCCTTCTGCTGTGTTTTTCAGTGTTTTTATGAGTGATGGTCACTCGTTGGCCCGAGAAGAGTCTTGTGTCCAAATTTGGTGTCAATTCGTCCAGTGGTTTTTGAGTTATGTTAATCCCACAAACTAACATTACATATATATGGTTTTGCGCATGCGTTGTATTTGGGGGGGGGGGGTTAAGCCCCTTCTGCTGTGTTTTTCAGTGTTTTTATGAGTGATGGTCACTCGTTGGCCCGAGAAGTGTCTTGTGTCCAAATTTGGTGTCAATTTGTCCAGTGGTTTTTGAATTATGTTAAGCCCACAAACTAACATGACATTTTAGGGGGCGGAGCCACAAAAGTCGTTTTTGTACATGCTTGTTTTTATCATTTTTGACTTTTAGAGTCTCTTCCACTGTGTTTTTCCGTGTTTTTATGAGTGATGGTCACTCGTTGGCCTGAGAGGTGTCTTGTGTCCAAATTTCGTGTCAATTCATCGAGTGGTTTTTGAGTTATTTCAATCCCACAAACTAATTTTACATATATATATAATTATATATATACATACATACCAGCCATCCCCTGCCATGCGTTGCTGTGACCCAGTCTGTGTATATATGTTTTGTGTATGTATATATTTGTGCATATGTGTATATCTGTGTGTTTGTGTGTGTGTATAAGTGTGTATATATTTGTGTATTTCTGTGTTTATATGTGTATATGTGTATATGTGTGTGTATGTGTATATGTATATGTATGTAGGTGAATATATATGTGTGTGTGTTTTTGTGTGTGCGTGCATATATGTATGTGTGTGTGTCTATGTCTGCATGTGTATATATATGAATGTATGTATATATGTATATTGTGTATATGTGTGTGCTTGTGTATATGTAGATATGTGTGTATGTATGTCTCCGTTTGTATTGGTGAATATATGTGTATGTGTATATTTGTATGTGGTTGTGTATATATGTGTGTGTGTGTGTCTGTATCTGTGCATGTGTATATGTATATGAATGTATGTGTATATGTATATTGCTTGTGTGTGCTTGTGTATATGTATATGTGTGTAGGTGAATATGTGTGTATATTGTATATTTGTGTGTGCTTGCGTATATACATGTGTGTGTGTCTGTATGTATGTGTGCATGTGTATATGTATATGAATGTATATGTATATGGTATATATATATGTGTGCTTGTGTATGAGTATATATGTGCGTATGTATGTGTGTATATTTGTGTGTGCGTGTGTATATATGTGTGTGTGTGTGCCTGTATGCATGTGTGCATGTGTATATGTATATATGGTTTCTTTTGGGAGGTTTCAAAGTCCTTTCTGCTGGATTAATTTGTGCGTTTTTGTGAGTGACGGTCACTCGTTGGCCTGAGAGGTGTCTTGTGTCCAAATTTGGTGCCAATTCGTCCCGTGGTTTTTGAGTTATGTTAATCCCACAAACTAACATTACATATATATAGTTTTGCGCATGCGTTGTAATGTATTTTGGGGGGGTTTAAGTCTCTTCCGCTGTGTTTTTCAGTGTTTTTGTGAGTGATGGTCACTCGTTGGCCCGAGAAGTGTCTTGTTGTCAAATTTGGTGTCAATTCGTCCAGTGGTTTTTGAGTTATGTTAATCCCACAAACTAACATTACATTTTAGGGGGCGGAGCTACAGGATATCGTTTTTGTGCATGCGCTGTCCCTTGTTTTTATTATTTTTGGCATTTAAAGTCCCTTCCGCTGTGTTTTTATGAGTGATGGTCACTCGTTGGCCTGAGAGGTGTCTTGTGTCCAAATTTGGTGTCAATTTGTCCAGTGGTTTTTGAGTTATGTTAATCCCACAAACTAACATTACATATATATGGTTTTGCGCATGCGTTGTAATGTATTTTGGGGGGGTTTAAGCCCCTTCCGCTATGTTTTTCAGTGTTTTGTGAGTGATGGTCACTCGTTGGCCTGAGAAGAGTCTTGTGTCCAAATTTGGTGTCAATTCGTCCAGTGGTTTTTGAGTTATGGTAATCATTACAAACATTACATTCATATATATATATATATATATATATATATGTCTACATAACCAATTCACATAACCTAAAAAGTCATTTTGTACACAGAATGTACACAAACCTTCAAGCGGCAGGATGCAAAACTCTACTGCAAAGTTCGGACTAAAGCCCGGAGCGGACGTGAACACTCTATGCAGTTTAGGAGCCATCAGCAAAGATTTGTGTTTTGCGATACCTCATCCCTAAGAGATCTCGCTCTGTGTTCTGGACTTTTCCATGCAGGTCTTCTACTATTCGACGAGCATCTTTGAGAAATCCGGGGTCCAGCAGCCGGTGTACGCCACCATCGGCTCCGGGGTCGTCAACACGGCTTTCACCGTCGTCTCGGTGCGTAACTCCCTTTTGGGAAAAACGAGAGAATCTCTCTCTGCAGTGGGCTATATTAATTAATTAATTAATAATCCCCATCATCAGAGAGGCGGGTAAAAAATTAAACTGTATTATTATTATTATATAGTCATATTAATATAACATTATTACCATTTTGTTATTATCATTAGTAGTATTACACTTGTATTATGATTATATTATAATATAATATGATTATAGTCTAATATTAATATATTAGACTATCCGTATACGAATAATAATAGTAATAGCATAAGTTTATTACCATTTCATTGTTATTAGTAATGGTATTACATTATTATTACTGTTACATTGTATTATTATATTATTCTTATCTTTGTTATCATTATATTACATTATGATTATAACATGTTATTATTCTATTATATTGTTTGTATTATTCTATTATTATTTATTATTATTATATTATTATTCTGTTAGATTATTTTTCCTTTTATATTATTCTTATTTTTCTTATATTCTTTTTTCTGGACTGGACGACGAGATGGGACAATGCTTTTTCTTAAGAGATGCAAATGATCTATGTTTTTAATATTCTTGCTATGGTTTTATATTATGTGTTAATGTTTTTAAATGTTTTGTGGTGTTTTTGGGCATCAGATCGTTGCCATTGTAAACCACCCTGAGTCATTTGAGGGCTGAGAAGGGCGATATACAAATACAGTAAATAAATAAATAATAAATAAATTTCTTACTATAATGTATCATATTATTATTACATTTTATTCTGTTATGTTACATTTATTATTATATCATTTTTTCTTATATTCTTTTTATCATTATATTATTATATCATATTATTATATTACATTATATTTATTATTATAGTATTCTTTTTTTCTTATATTCGTTTTATCATATTATTCTTATTTTATTATATTATTATATTACATTACATTGTATTTATTATTATATTATTATTTTATTATACATTATTATAATACTGTTATTTTTTTACATTTTATTTATTACTAGCTTGGGGACCCGGCGCTGCCCGGGTTATTAGAGAAAGTGGGTAATGGTGGTTCTGTATGCCAAGTTTGGTCTTTATTGGTCATTGGATGACGGTTGCATTGTTTTCAGGAAGTGAGTGAAGGTACTTGAAGTCCCATCATCTATGGCCCACCCTCCTCCAAACAGCAGCAGGATATAGAGTGGGTCATGGGGGCTCTGTGTGCCAACTTTGGTCTTTATCAGTCATTGGGTGAGGGTGGCAGTGGTTTCAGTAAGTGAGTAAAGGTACTGCAAGTCCTATCATCCATGGTCAACCCTCCTCCAAACAGTATCGGGATGTAGAGTGGGTCATGGGTGGCCTGTGTGCCAAGTTTGGTCTTGATTGGACATTAGATGAGGGTTGCAGCAGTCTTGGGAAGGGAGTAGAGGTACTTGAAGTCCCATCATCCATGGTCTGTCCTCCTCAAACGTGCACCAGGATGTAGAGTGGGTCATGGGGACTCTGTGTGCCAAGTTTGGTCTTGATCCGTCATTGGTGAGGGTCTCAGTGGTCTCAGGAAGTGAGTGAAGTGACTTCAAGTCCCATCATCCATTTCCATATTTTTCCAAACTGCACCAGGATGTAGAGTGGGTCATGCGGGCTCTCTGTGTGAATTGTGATCCTGATCCATCCTTGTTGGCAGTTGTAATGGTCTCAGGAAGGGAGTGCAGGTATTGCAAGTCCCATCGTCCATGATGCATCCTCCCCCAAACTGCACCAGGATTTAGAGTGCATCATGGAGACTGAGTGTGCAAAGTTTGGTCTTTATCGGTAATTGCATGAGGGTTGCAGTGGTCTCAAGAATTGAGCAAAGGTACTGCAAGTCCCATAATCCATGGTCCATCCCCGGCCATACCACACCGGGATGTAAAGTGGGGCATGAGAGGTCGATGTGCCAAGTGTGGTCCTGATCAGTCATTGGATGAGGTTAACAGCGGTGACAGAATGTGAGTGATGGTACTGCAAGTCCCATCATCCATGGTTCATCCCCCTCCAAACTGCAGTAGGATGTAGAGTGGGTCATGGGGG
>NC_090033.1:17135577-17203077 GCF_037176765.1 Anolis sagrei
TGTAGTCCCCCCTGTGGGGAGGGAAAGGCGTGGCTGACCCTCTCTCTCTCTCTCTTTCTGGGGGTCTCAGGACCAGATGGCCTGGATGTCGTACCTGAGCATCATTGCCATCTTTGGCTTCGTGGCCTTCTTTGAGATCGGGCCGGGCCCCATCCCCTGGTTCATCGTGGCCGAGCTCTTCAGCCAGGGACCCCGCCCGGCCGCCTTCGCCGTGGCCGGACTCTCCAACTGGACCTCCAACTTCATCGTGGGCATGGGCTTCCAGTACATCGAGGTACGACACCACCCCCCCACCCCCCCTTGGCTTGGCTTGCTTTCTACCTACCTACCTACCTATCTTTTTCTTTCTTTCTTTCTCTCTCTCTCTCTCTCTCTCTCTATCTATCTATCTTTATCAATCTATCTCTTTTTCTTTCTTTCTCTATCTTTATCTGTCTATCTATCTTTCTATCTATCTATCTATCTATCTATCTATCTATCTATCTTTCTCTTTCTTTTTTTCTTTCTTTTTCTCTCTCTCTCTCTCTCTCTCTCTCTCTTTATCTGTCTTTCTATCTATCCATCCATCTTTTTCTATCTATCTTTCTCTCTCTTTATTTCTCTTTCTTTTTTCTAGCTATCTTTATCTATCTTTCTATGTCTGTCTATCTATCTATCTATCTATCTTTTTCTTTCTTTCTATCTTCCTTTCTTTCTTTCTCTATTTCTATCTATCTTTATCTATCTGTCTTTTTCTTTCTATCTATTTTTTCTTTCTCTTTTTCTTTCTTTCTTTCTATCTTTCTCTTTCTTTCCATATTTTTCTTTCTATCTATCTATCTCTATCTATCTTTCTTTCTTTCTCTTTTTCTTTCTCTCTCTATCCCTATCTATCTTTATCTATCTATCTTTTTCTTTCTTTCTTTCTCTTTTTCTTTCTTTCTCTTTTTCTTTTTCTCTCTTTCTCTATCTATCTTTATCTATCTTTTTCTTTCTCTCTCTCTTTTTCTTTCTTTCTCTCTATCTCTATCTATCTATCTATCTATCTATCTATCTATCTTTTTCTTTCTTTCTATCTTTTTCTTTCTATCTTTCTCTTTCTTGATATATTTATCTATCTATCTATCTTTTTCTTTCTTTCTATCTTCCTTTCTTCCTTTCTCTATTTCTATCTATCTTTATCTATCTGTCTTTCTCTTTCTATATCTTTCTATTTTTTCTTTCTCTTTTTCTTTCTTTCTGTCTATCTTTCTCTTTCTTTCCATATTTTTCTTTCTTTCTATCTCTATCTTATTCTTTCTTTCTTTTTCTTTCTATCCATCTTTCTCTCTTTCTTTCTTTCTCTTTTTCTTTCTCTCAATCCCTATCTATCTCTATCTATCTCTTTCTTTCTTTCTCTTTTTCTTTCTTTCTGTCTATCTATCTATCTTTTTCTTTCTATCTATCTTTCTTTTTTTCTCTTCTTCTTTCTTTCTCTTTTTCTTTCTCTCTCTCTATCCCTATCTATCTATCTTTATCTATCTATCTATCTTTTTCTTTCTTTTTCTTTCTCTCTCTCTATCCCTATCTATCTATCTATCTATCTATCTTTTTCTTTCTTTCTTTCTCTTTTTCTTTCTTTCTCTCTTTCTCTATCTATCTATCTTTATCTATCTTTTTCTTTCTTTCTCTTTTTCTTTCTATCTATGTATCTTTCTTTTTATTTCTCTTTGTTTTTTTCTAGCTATTTTTATCTATCTTTCTCTTTCTGCCTATCAGTCTATCTCTTTCTATCTTTAACTATCTATCTATCTATCCATCCATCTATCTATCTTATCTTTCTTCTTCCCTTGCTTTGGCCCTTTCCTTCCTCCCTTTCCCTCATACACCTTTCCCCTCTCCCTCTTTTCTTTCTTTCTTTCTTTCTTTCTTTCTTTCTTTCTTTCTTTCTTTCTGCCTTCCTCTTTCTTTTCTCCCATGCCTTTGTACTTTTTCTCCTTTCTTTCTCTTTCTTCCTTCCCTCCTTTCTTTGTTTTCCCTTCTCCTTTTGTTTTCTTTTTCCTTTCCCTCCCTTCCTCTTGTGTGTCACAAACAGGCCACCTTTCTTCTCCAGTGACATCCCAGAGGGCCACTTCACCCAGCCACAACCTTTGTCTAATGCAAACCAACACACATCCAGACATACCTTGGCTTTGGGCTGGATAGGGAGATGGGATGGATAAGTAGGTGGGTGGGTGGGTGGGTGGATGTATAGATAGATAGATAGATAGATAGATAGATAGATGATTAGATAGGTAAGTAGGTGGATGGATAGCTAGATATATAGATTCTTAGAGTTGGAAGAGACCCCAAGGGTCATCTAATCCAACCCATAGGTAGATAGGTAATCAGATAGATCAATAAGAAAGGTGATCTGATAGATAGATAGATAGATAGATAGATAGACGGACGGACGGACGGACGGACGGACGGACGGACGGACAGACAGACAGACAGACAGACAGACAGATGAATGATCAGATAGATAGATGATTAGGTAGAAAAATAGGTGGGTGGGTGGATGGATGGATAGATAGATAGATTCCTAGAGTTGCAAGAGACCCCAAGGGTCATCCAATCCAACCCATAGGTAGATAGATAGATAGATAGATAGATAGATAGATAGATAGATAGATAGATAATCAGATAAATAGATAGATGATCAGATAGATTGATAAGATAGATGATCAGATAGAAAAGTATAGATGGATAGATAGATAGATTCCTGGAGTTGCAAGATTCCTAGAGTTGCAAGAAACCCCAAGGGTCATCTAATCCAAAGATGGATGGATCGATGGATGGATGGATGGATGGATGGATGGATGGATGGATAGATAGATAGATAGATAGATAGATAGATAGATAGATAGATAGATAGATAGATAGATAGATAGCAATATGGATGGATGAATGGATGGATGGAGAGAGGGATAGAAAGATGGATGGATGGATGGATGGATAGATAGCAATATGGATGGATGGATGGAGAGACGGGTAGAAAGATGGATGGATGGATGGATGGATGGATGGATAGATAGCAATATGGATGGATGGAAAGAGGGATAGAAAGATGGATGGATGGATGGCTGGATGGATGGATGGATGGATAGATAGCAATATGGATGGATGGAGAGAGGGATAGAAAGATGGATGGATGGATGGATAGCAATATGGATGGATGGATGGATGGATGGATGGATGGATGGAGAGACGGGTAGAAAGATGGATGGATGGATGGATGGATAGATAGCAATATGGATGGATGGAGAGAGGGATAGAAAGATGGATGGATAGGTAGGTAGGTAGGTAGGTAGGTAGGTAGGTAGGTAGATAGATAGATAGATAGATAGATAGCAATATGGATGGATGGATGGATGGATGGAGAGAGGGGTAGAAAGATGGATTGATGGATGGATGGATGGATGGATGGATGGATGGATGGATGGATGGATAGATAGATAGCAATATGGATGGATGGATGGATGGATGGATGGATGGATGGATGGATGGATGGAGAGAGGGGTAGAAAGATGGATGGATAGATAGATAGATAAATAGATAGATAGATAGCAATATGGATGGATAAATGGATGGATGGAGAGAGGGATAGAAAGATGGATGGATGGATGGATGGATGGATGGATGGATAGATGATAGATAGATAGATAGATAGATAGATAGGCACTTGATGAGGCTGCAAGGGGTGTTGAGGCCCCCCCAGTTGATGCTGCCTTCTCCCCTCCTCTTCCTCCCTCCCTCCCTCCAGGAGTTGTGTGGCGCCTACGTCTTCATCATCTTCATGGTGCTGCTGGTGATCTTCTTTGTCTTCACCTACTTCAAGGTGCCCGAGACCAAGGGCCGGACCTTCGACGAAATTGCCTCGGGCTTCCGCCAGGGGGGTGCCGGGGCCGGCGGGGACAAGACCCCCGACGAGTTCCACAGCCTGGGCGCCGACTCCCAGGTCTGAGGGTCTCCAGGAGGGGAGGAACGGGACGGGACGGACCCTCTCTCCCCCTTTGAGGGTGGAAACGGACTCGCTCGACCCTCGTCTTGTTGGCCGGCTTCGCGTCCGGCAACAAATCCTGGGCGAGCCCCCAATTTGGAAGCGACCCGACCGGCGTTTCCCTGCATTTGCAACACTGGAAGCGAGCAGCAGCGAGATCAACGATGACACAGGATCATTGGAAAGACACTGATCCCAAAAGGCCCGACGACTTCTTTTTCAAGGCTTTTTAGTTAGCGCGCGATAGGCATGGATTCGTAGGTCAAGCTCTCACCAGCATTTTCTTTTAACGAATCCATGGGCTTTTAAACAATGTTTTGGACTTTTTTGGTATCCGACGGGCGACTTCTTCCATCTAGAAAGGTCAATGGGAATATTTTGGCACGCCGTCTTGGAATATTCGGATATGGGACGCATCGCAAGCCGAGTTTGAACGGTCATCGCCTTTGACGACGCCCTTCACCTTGATTTGGAACCGTTCCATTTTGTATTTTGACGCGTTTCCTAAGTAACTCATCACCAGCAACGAGCAAGACAAGGGGCCAATTTTAGCAATAGGAAAAACCTCAAAGAGCGAGAGAGGCTGGATGGACATCTGTCAGGAGGGTTTTGATTGTGGTTTTCCTGCCTAAAAGCAGAAGGGGGTTGGACTGGATGGCCTTTAGAGGTCCCTTTTGACTGTCTTTTCTCTCTCTTCCCTTTATATATGTGTCACCTTTCTTCCTTTCCCAGCAACGTCCCAGAGGGCCACTTCACCTAGTAGTAGCGATTCCTATGACATCAGAGGACCACTTCACCTAGTAGTAGCGATTCCTATGACATCACCTATCCTTTTGTGTTCCAAACCTACATACAGATTTTGACTTTTGAGATATAAAGAGAGTTGGAAGAGACCCCCAAAGGCCATCCAGCCCTACCCTCCCCTTTATACATGTCACCTTTCTTTCCCAAAGGGCCACTTCACCTGAGTGTGATACAGAATCATAGAATCGTTGAGTTGGAAGAGAGCTCGTGGGCCAGACACAGCTTTAGTGTGATACATGCTATGTGTGTGTGTGTGTATGTGAAAGAAAGGAAGAGAGAAGGAAGGAAGGCTAGATGGAGAGAGAGAGATGGAGAGAGAGTGGGACAAGATCCTGAGGGCCATCCAGTCCAACCCGACAGAGATACATAGAATCCTAGAATTGAAGAAGACCCCAATGGCCATTCAGTCTGACCCCCAAAGAAAGAAACCATCCCAGAGTTGGAGGGGATCCCAAGGGTCATCCAGTCCAACCCTACAGAGATACGACAGACAGCATCCTAGAGTTGGAGGGGATCCCAAGGGTCATCCAGTCCAACCCTACAGAGATACCTAAAATCCTAGAGTTGAAGAAGACCCCAATGGCCATCCCAGTCCGACCCTCAAAGAAAGAGACCATCCTAGAGTTGAAGAAGACCCCAATGGCCATTCAGTCCGACCCCCAAAGAAAGGGACCATCCTAGAGTTGGAGGGGATCCCAAGGGTCATCCAGTCCAACCCTACAGAGATACATACAATCCTAGAGTTGAAGAAGACCCCGATGGCCATTCAGTCCGACCCCCAAAGAAAGAGACCATCCTAGAGTTGGAGAAGACCCCAATTGCCACCCACTCCAACCCTAGTTGAACCCTTCAGAGATAATTACACAGAATCCTAGAGTTGGAAGAAACCTCAATGGCCATCCCAGTCCGACCCCCAAAGAAAGAGACCATCCTAGAGTTGGAGGGGATCCCAAGGGTCATCCAGTCCAACCCTACAGAGATACCTAAAATTCTAGAGTTGAAGAAGACCCCAATGGCCATTTAATCCAACCCCCAAAGAAAGAGACCATCCTAAAGTTGGAGGGGATCCCAAGGGTCATCCAGTCCAACCTTACAGAGATACATAAAATCCTAGAAGAAGACCCCAATGGCCATTCAGTCTGACCCCCAAAGAAAGAGACCATCCTAGAGTTGGAGGCAATCCCAAGGGTCATCCAGTCCAACCCTACAGAGATACATACAATCCTAGAGTTGAAGAAGACCCCAATGGCCATTCGGTCCAACCCCTAAAGAAAGAAACCATCCTAGAGTTGGAGAAGACCCCAATGGCCACCTACTCCAACCCTAGTTGAACCCATCAGAGATAGATAATCAGACAGAATCCTAGAGTTGGAAGAGACCTGGATGGCCATCTAGTTGAACCCTTCAGAGGTCCAACATCTGGGGACCCACAGGTTGGGAATATATCTCATTTCTTCTCTCCTCTCTTGTTTCTGCTCTCATTCTGATTGGTTGATTAAAACCCCCCAAAGAAAGAAAGAAGTGATCCTAAAGTTCGAGGGGAACCCAAGGGCCATCCAATCCAACCCATAAGAGGTAGATAATCAGGTGGAATCCTAAAGTTGGAAGAAACCTTAATAGCCATCCAGTCCGACTACAAAAGAAAGGCAGGCAGACATCATCATAGAGTTGGAGGGGACCCCAAAGGCTATCCAGTCCATCTTATAAGAGATAGATAGGATCCTAGAGTTGGAAGAGACCTGGATGGCCATCTAGTTGGACCCTTCAGAGATAGATAGAATCCCAGAGTTGGAAGAGATCTCAATGGCCATCTAGTTGAACCCTTCAGAGATAGATAGGATTCTGGAGTTGGAAGAGACCTCCATGGCCATTAGTTGACCCCTTCAGAGATAGATAATCAGATAGAATCCTAGAGTTGAATCCATCTAGTTGAACCCTTCAGAGATAGATAGGATCCTAGGGTTGGAAGAGACTTCAGTGGCCATCTAGTTGAACCCTTCAGAGATAGATAATATGATAGAATCCCAGAGCTGGAAGAGACCTGGATGGCCATCTAGTTGAACCCTTGAGAGATAGATAGAATCCTAGAGTTGGAAGAGACCTCAATGGGCATCCAGTTGAACCCTTCAGAAATAGGATCCTAGAGTTAGAAAACACCTCAATGACCATCTAGTTCAGTGGTTCTCAACCTGGGGGTCGGGACCCCTTGGAGGGTCGCGAGGGGGTGTCAGAGGGGTCGCCAAAGACCATCAGAAAACACAATATTTTCTGTTGGTCATGTAGGTTCTGTGTGGGAAGTTTGGCTCAATTCTATGGTTGGCTCTTTGATTGTAGGTGAACTATAAATCCCAGCAACTACAACTCCCAAATGCCAAGGTCCATTTCCCCCCAAACTCTACCAGTGTTCACATTTGGGCATATTGAGTATTCGTGCCAACTTTGGTCCAGATCCATCATTGTTTGAGTCCACAGTGCTCTCTGGATGTAGGTGAACTACAACTCCCAAACTCAAGGTCCATGCCCACCAAACCCTTCTAGTGTTTTCTCTTGGTCATGGGAGTTCTGTGTGCCAAGTTTGGTTCAATTCCATCATTGGTGGAGTTCAGACTGCTCTTTGGTTGTAGGTAAACTATGAATCCCAGCAACTACAACTCCCAAATGACAAAATCAATCCCCCCTCCAATCCCACCAGTATTCAAATGTGGGCGTATCAGGAAGATACATCTTATATATTAGATATTTACATTGCAATTCATTAACAGTAGCAAAATTACGGTTATGAGGTAGCAGCGACAATAATGTTATGGTTGGGGGTCACCACAACAGGAGGACCTGTACTAAGGGGTCTTGGCATTAGGAAGGTTGAGAACTACTGATCTAGTTGAACCCATCTGAGATAGGATCCTAGAGTTGGAAAAGACCTCAATGACCATCTAGTTGAACCCATCAGAGATAGGATCCTAGAGTTGGAAAAGACCTCAGTGGCCATCCAGTTGAACCTTTCAGAGATAGAGAGAATCCTAGAGTTGGAAGAGACCTCAATGGCCATCCAGTCGAACCTTTCAGAGATAGAGAGAATCCCAGAGTTGGAAGAGACCTCAATGGCCATCCAGTTGAACCCTTCAGAGATAAATAGAATCCTAGAGTTGGAAGAGACCTCAATGGCCATCCAGTTGAACCCTTCAGAGATAGACAGAATCCTAGAGTTGGAAGACATCTCAATGTCCATCCAGTCGAACCCTTCAGAGATAGAATCCTAGAGTTGGAAGAGATCTCAATGTCCATCCAGTTGAACCCTTCAGAGATAGAATCCTAGAGTTGGAAGAGACCTCAATGACCATCCAGTTGAACCCTTCAGAGATAGAATCCTAGAGTTGGAAGAGACCTCAATGGCCATCCAGTTGAACCCTTCCGAGATAGACAGAATCCTAGAGTTGGAAGAGATCTCAATAGCCATCTAGTTGAACCCATCAGAGATAGGATCCTAGAGTTGGAAAAGACCTCAGTGACCATCTAGTTGAACTCATCAGAGATAGGATCCAAGAGTTGGAAAAGACCTCGGTGACCATCTAGTTGAACTCATCAGAGATAGGATCCTAGAGTTGGAAAAGACCTCAGTGACCATCTAGTTGAACCCTTCAGAGATAGACAAAATCCTAGAGTTGGAAGAGATCTCAATGTCCATCCAGTTGAACCCTTCAGAGATAGAATCCTAGAGTTGGAAGAGATCTCAATGTCCATCCAGTTGAACCCTTCAGAGATAGAATCCTAGAGTTGGAAGAGATCTCAATGTCCATCCAGTTGAACCCTTCAGAGATAGAATCCTAGAGTTGGAAGACATCTCAATGTCCATCCAGTTGAACCCTTCAGAGATAGAATCCTAGAGTTGGAAGAGATCTCAATGTCCATCCAGTTGAACCCTTCAGAGATAGAATCCTAGAGTTGGAAGACATCTCAATGTCCATCCAGTTGAACCCTTCAGAGATAGAATCCTAGAGTTGGAAGACATCTCAATGTCCATCCAGTTGAACCCTTCAGAGATAGAATCCCAGAGTTGGAAGAGACCATAATGGCCATCCAGTTGAACCCTTCAGAGATAGACAGAATCCTAGAGTTGGAAGAGACCTCAATGACCATCCAGTTGAACCTTTCAGAGATAGAATCCTAGAGTTGGAAAAGACCTCAGTGACCATCTAGTTGAACCCTTCAGAGATAGACAGAATCCTAGAGTTGGAAGATATCTCAATGGCCATCCAGTTGAACCCTTCCGAGATAGAATCCTAGAGTTGGAAGAGACCTCAATGACCATCCAGTTGAACCCTTCAGAGTTGGAAGAGACCCCAATGGCCATCCAGTTGAACCCTTCAGAGATAGAGAGAATCCTAGAGCTGGAAGATACCTGGATGGCCATCTACTTGAACCCTTCAGAGATAGAATACTAGAGTTGGAAGAGACCTCAATGACCATCCAGTTGAACCCTTCAGAGTTGGAAGAGACCCCAATGGCCATCCAATTGAACCCTTCAGAGATAGACAGAATCCTAGAGTTGGAAGAGACCTCAATGGCCATCCAGTTGAACCCTTCAGAGATAGATAGAATCCTAGAGTTGGAAGATACCTCAATGGCCATCCAGTTGAATCCTTCAGAGATAGAATCCTATAGTTGGAAGAGACCCCAAGGGACCCCCTTCTCCCATATTATCTCTTATTAGGTTGGTCTCAATGCCCTAAAGCAGTGATGGGGAAGGGGAAAGCCATCGGCCAACGAGTTGATGTTCTCTGTTAGGAACTGATGACGGTTGCTGAAGATCCGAAGGGATGGGTCAGTTTTTGCGACCCCCGACAGACCTGTTTTGCTGGGGATGGTGACGTTGGAAAAGGGGAAGAGGATGCCGAAAAACAAAAAGCCCCAAAGAACAAAATATTGACTTGATTTTGGGGGGTTTTGTGGGTCACAAAAGGAAGGAAACCCGTGAAAAGGAGACCTTTCCTGCTTTGACTTGTGTACAGTCCAGGGAAACACACAAATAATATTTATATTATATATATATTGTATTTTTGGGCGGATGTCCTTGAAACCGCGTTCGATTTCACTGTAAATACTGACTTCTAGGATTTTCTCTAGTTTCGATATATAAGACTGTTATAGATTAACTCACCTGCACTGTAGCTGCGTTGGTTGCACTGATATTTTTAGATCTTTCCGCAGTATATATATATATCTATATATATATCTTTTCAATTCACCCCTTGATATTAAATGGGCCCTGCCTCCCTAAGGAAAAAAAAATATATTTTGCTTTTTGGGAGAGAAAAGAAAGGCAAATTAAGAAGAAACACACACACATACACACACGACGATGCACAGCTATTTAAATAGTCTATTTTTTATTTATTGGTCTGTTTTTAAACGCGAGAAGCCGCCGAAGAAAGAAACAATCGTGTTTTCTAGGGATTTTTAAACGTTGTTAAAACCCTGCTGTGTTTGAAGTCCTTTTCTTGAAGTGCCAATACGACGAGACGGAAAGGAATAAAGGAAATGGTTGAAAGTCATTTTGTTTCATTATTATTATTATCATCATGTCATCATCCGTGGTCAATTCTCCTGCAATCTACAATAGGATGCAGTGTGGGTTATGGGGTCTCTGTGTGCCAAGTTTGGTCTTTATCAGTCATTGGATGAGGGTCACAGTGGTCTCAGAAAGTGACCCATCATCCGTACTCTTAACTGTTAATCCGTACTGTTAACTGTTGTGGATTGATGTTGTTGATCCTGTTTGTCGCACTTGTTGCGTTTTAATTGCACTGACACTGTTGATAATTTGTACCATGTAAACCGCATTGAGTCGCCTGTCTGGGCTGAAATATGCGGTATAGAAATAAAGCAAATAATAATAATAATAATAATAATAATAATAATAATACTCTGTTCTCCCCCAAACCACACCAGAATGTAGAGTTGGCCATGGGGTGTCTCTATGCCAAGTTTGGTCTTTATTGGTAATTGGATGAGTGTCACTGTGGTCTCAGAATGTGAATGAAGATACTGCAAGTCCCATCATCCATGGTCCGCCCTCCTCCCAAAAGCACCAGCATGTATAGTGGGTCATGAGGGCTCTGTGTGCCAAGTTTGGTCTTGATTGGCCATTGGATGAGGGTCGCAGCGGTATCAGAAAGTGAGTGGAGAAATTTCAAGTCCCATCATCTGTGGTCCACCTTCCTTGATAATGGACCAGGACGTAGAGTGGGTCATGGGGGTTCTGTGTGTCAAGTTTGGTCTTGATTGGTCATTGGATGAGGGTTGTAGTGGTCTCAGAAAATGAGTGAAGGTACTGCAAGGCCTATCATCCGTAGTCTGTCCTCTCCCAACCTACACCAGAAGGTTGAGTTGGCCATGGGGTCTCTCTGTGCCAAGTTTGGTCTTTATTGGTAATTGGATGAGTGTCACTGTGGTCTCAGAATGTGAGTGAAGTTATTGCAAGTCCCATCATCCAAGGTCTGCCCTCCTCCAAACCACACCAGGATGTAGAGTGGGTCATGGGGGCTCTGTGTGCCAAGTTTGATCTTGATTGGTCTTTGGGTGAGGGTTGCAGTGGTCTTGGGAAATGAGTGGAGGAATTACAAGTCCCATCATCCATGGTCCGTCCTCCTCCAAACTGCACCAGGATGTAGAGTGGGTCATGGGGGCTCTGTGTGCCAAGTTTGATCTTGATTGGTCTTTGGGTGAGGGTTGCAGTGGTCTCGGGAAATGAGTGGAGGAACTTCAAGTCCCATCATCCATGGTCCGTCCTCCTCCAAACTGCACCAGGATGTAGAGTGGGTCATGAGGGCTCTATGTGCCAAGTTTGATCAGTCATTGGATGAGGGTCGCAGCAGTCTCGGGAAGTGAGTGGAGGTACTTCAAGTCCCATCATCCATGGTCCGACCTCTTCCAAACTGCAGCAGGATGTAGACTGGGGTATGGGGGCTCAGTGTGCCAAATTTGGTCTTTATCGGTGTTTGTTGGGAGCCACAGTGGTCTGTGGGAATTGAATGTTTGAAAGTACTACAAATACCATCATCCATTGTCCGTCCTCCCACTAAACCTCACCAAGACATTAAGGGGGTCATGGGGGTTATGTGTGCCAAGTTTGGTCCAGGTCCGTCACCTGTGCTAGCCACAGTGGCCTGTTAAAGTGGCTGCCTTCGTCCGTCCTCCCTCCTCCACATACAAACATTGACTTTTATTATATAGAAGACAGACAGATAGATAGATAGATAGATAGATAGATAGACAGATAGACAGATAGATCGATCAATCTGTTTACAAAAGGGATCAAGCTTTGCAGGCAACAGCCCATACGCACACCTCTTTGCACGCAAAATAATAATAATAATTAATAATAATATAAAATAATTTTTTTAATTGTAATCAGAGAAGAAAAATATATTTTGTCACAGATTAGAACCATGGAAATAATCCAGTAAGACGACAGGAATGATCTGGAACGAGGGACCGCACCTTGAACGAAAACGATGGCCGCCGTTCCTCGTCTCGTGGCCGTTGACCTCTCTCCTTTGGCCTAGCTTTGCTTGTATTTCAGGAGTTCCACCAAGCGGTGAAGGGCCACGTCGGGCTCCGCTTTCGGCAGCCGCTTCCGGATTTGCCGGACTTTCGTCACAAGTTCCTGAGACTGCGATGGAAGGGCAGAAAGAAAGGGGGAAACGTCACCACCATACACGCCCCTGGGGGTTTCCGAGGGGGGAAATAATAACAACAATAATAATAATAATAATAGCCAGTAAAGGTGATCCCAGTGGTGATTGGCACACTGGGTGCAGTGCCTAAAGACCTTGGCCTGCACTTAAAAACAAAATTACCATCTGTCATCCAATCGAGACAATATAATATTATTATAACAACAACAATATACAACACAACTCTTTTCCGAGCCTTTCTGTACCATTCATCCCATCGAGACAGTATAATAATAATAATAATAATAATAATAATAATAATAATAATAATAAATGCATGTGTTTAAAATATATAATAATATATATAATTGTTATATAGTATAATGGTAACAATAATAATAATTGCAAAGACTGGCACAAGCCAATAAAGGTGGATCCCATAGGGATTGGCACACTGGGTGCAGTGCCTAAAGACCTTGGCCTGCACTTAAAAACAAAATTACCATCTGTCATCCAATCGAGACAATATAATATTATTATAACAACAACAATACGTAATAATACAACACAACTCTCTTCCAAGCCTTTCTGTACCATTTGGACCCTTTCTTATTCATCCATCGAGACAGTATAATAATAATAATAATAATAATAATAATAATAATAATAAATGCATGTGTGTAAAATATATAATAATATATATCATTGTTATATAGTATAATGGTAATAATAATAATAATTGCAAAGACTGGCACAAGCCAATAAAGGTAGACCCCATGGGGATTGGAACACTGGGTGCAGTGCCTAAAGACCTTGGCCTGCACTTAAAAACAAAATTACCATCTGTCATCCAATCGAGACAATATAATATTATTATAACAATAACAATACGTAATAATACAACACAACTCTCTTCCAAGCCTTTCTGTACCATTTGGACCTTTCTTATTCATCCCATCGAGACAATATAATAATAATAATAATAATAATAATAATAATAAATGTGTGGGGTAAAATATCTAATAATATAATTGTTATAATAATATAGTATAATGGTAACAATAATAATAATTGCAAAGACTGGCACAAGCCAATAAAGGTGGATCCCATAGGGATTGGAACACTGGGTGCAGTGCTTAAAGACCTTGGCCTGCACTTAAAAACAAAATTACCATCTGTCATCCAATCGAGACAATATAATATTATTATAACAACAACAATATACAACACAACTCTTTTCCGAGCCTTTCTGTACCATTCATCCCATCGAGACAGTATAATAATAATAATAATAATAATAATAATAATAATAAATGCATGTGTTTAAAATATATAATAATATATATAATTGTTATATAGTATAATGGTAACAATAATAATAATTGCAAAGACTGGCACAAGCCAATAAAGGTGGATCCCATGGGGATTGGAACACTGGGTGCAGTGCTTAAAGACATTGGCCTGCACTTAAAAACAATCCGCGCTGTCAAAATTATTTGTCATCCAATTGAGACAATATAATAATATTATTATTATAACAACAACAATAATATGTAATAATACAACACAACTTTTTTCTGAACCTTTCCTTACCGTTTGGACCTTTTCTTACTCATCCCATCGAGGCAGTATAATAGTAATAATAATAATAATAATAATAATAATAATAATAATAATAATAATAATAAAATAATATAACTGTCATAATAAAAATAATAATTGCAAAGACTCTGGTACAAGCCAGTAAAGGTGGTCCCCGTAGGGATTGGCACACTGGGTGCAGTGCCTAAAGACCTGGGCCTGCACTTAAAAACAATCCACGCTGCCAAACTTATTATCTGTCATCCAATCAAGTCAAAATAATAATAATAATAATAATAATTGCAAAGACTCTGGTACAAGCCAGTAAAGGTGGTCCCCGTGTGGATTGGCACACTGGGTGCGATGCCTAAAGACCTTGGCCTGCACTTAAAAACAATCCACGCTGCCAAACTTATTATCTGTCATCCAATCGAGTCAATATAATAATAATAATAGTAATAATAATTGCAAATACTCTGATACAAGCCAGTAAAGGTGGGGATCAGCACACTGGGTGCGGTGCCTAAAGACCTGGGCCTGCACTTAAAAACAATTGGTGCTGACAGAATTACCATCTGTCATCCAATCAAGACAATATATTATTATTATTACAACAACAATATGTAATAATACAAAACAACTGTTTTCCAAGCCTTTCCTTACCATTTGGACCTTTTCTTATCCCATCGAGACAGTATAATAATCATCATCATCATCATCATCATCACCACCATCCAATACATGACATAGTCATAGACACTTGGGAAGTGTCCGACATGTGATCTAATACAACAGCCAGCAGAATGATCTTGTTTGCTGTGTTGTGTTTCAAATAACAACAACAACAACAACAACAATAATACTACTATATAAGAGCCCTGCCAATGTCCTCCACCAACATTGCCCACCACCCAAGGGAAGGCTTTCATTCAGGTTCAATTCCATCCTAGATTGTATGTGTTTCCTCCACCACAGACACCCCAGTGAACGAAACACCTCTTGCTTCATTCGACACCCTTTGACGCACCTTTGGCAGGTCCTGGACCAGGAAGTGAAGCATGGCCAGAGCCAGGGCCGCCTTGGCCACCTTGGCCGGCTGAGGCTTCCCGGACTGCTCTTCCACCTCCAAGATGGCGTTCAACATCTTGGATGCGTCGGACCGCTCCTGCTCATCTGCAGCGGGGTAAAGTGGCCTCTGTCGAAAAGGAGCGTTCCCTTATCCGGCCCCCACAGTCAAATCCCTCCCAACAGATGGCCAGAGGTAATCAAAAGGTAATAATAGAGAAAGATAATAATAGTATAATAATTAGGAAATAATAATAATAATAATAATAATAAATAAAAACGCAAAGAAAATAATAAAAGAAAATTATAGCAGAAAGAGAATAATAATAAAACAATAAAGACATAATTATTATTATTATTATTATAATTATAAAATGATATAATAAGAGGATAATAATAGTATAATAATTAGGAAATAATAATAAAAACGCAAAGAAAATTATAAAAGAAAATTATAACAGAAAGAGAATAATAATAAAACAATAATAAAGACATATAATAACAATAATAATTATTATTATTATTATTATTATTATTATAAAATGATATAATAACAGGATAATATTAGTATAATAATTAGGAAATAATAATAATAATAATGCAAAGAAAATAATAAAAGAAAATTATAACAGAAAGAGAATAATAATAAAACAATAAAGACTTATTATTATTATTATTATAAAATGATATAATAACAGGATAATAATAGTATAATAATTAGGAAATAATAATAATAATGCAAAGAAAATAAAAAAATAAAATTATAACAAAGAGAATAATAATAAAACAATAATAAAGACATATAATAATAATTATTATATATATTATATACAGTAAAATTAATATATAATATAATTATTGTATATTATAATAATATAGTTAATAGGTTGTTGTAGGTTTTTCCGGGCTATATGGCCATGTTCTGGAGGCAAATTTTCTCCTGACGTTTCGCCTGCATCTATGGCAAGCATCCTCAGAGGTAATGAGGTCTGATATAGTTAATATATATGTGTATTATAATATATATATAGTATAATACATATATATATATTATATGCAGTAGAATTAATATATAATATAATTATTATATATATTATAATATAAATAATATAGTTAATATATATGTGTTATTATATATATATTGTATAATTCATATAATATATATTATATGTGTGTGTATATATATTTTATGCAATATAATTAATATATAACATAATTAATGTTACATATATTATAATATATATAATATAGTTAATGTATATTATATATACATAAATAATATAACACAAATATTAAAAGGGCAGCATTACCTGGCGTCTCCTCGATGGGCTCTGGCTCTCTTGAAAATATGTCGATGACTTTTGGGTTCATCATTGCCTCGTAGCGCTGGTTGATCAGGCGGGTGAAGTGTCCGTGCCAGATGTCGACGACCTGGGGAAAGATGCATTGCAACTGCTGTTTAAATAGGTGGCATTTATCAGAAGCATTGAATTGGAAGGGGATCTCTAAAGGCCATCCAGTGAGCTCCCGACCATCAATGGTCTAGCTTGCTGTTGACCTATGCACCCCGAAAGACAGTTGCATCTGTCAAGTGGGAAATTTAGGTATCGCTTTATGCGGGGAGGCTAATTTAACTAATTTACGACACCATGAAACCCAGCAGTGTGCATAAGAATGAGGAAGTACTCCACCGAGAACTCCGTGTCACAAGTGGACGGTGAAGCAACAGCTCCCCCTGTGGCTGGAATCGAGCATAGCCTCATGAAGCTGGAAAGCTGGGGTGTTAAATTGCCTCTGTGTCTATATATGTTGTATGTCTATGGCATTGAATGTTTGGCATGTATATGTGCTTTGTAATCCGCCCTGAGTCCCCTGCGGATGAGAAGGGTGGAATATCAATACTGCAAATAAATAAACAAATAAATATTATATGTATTTATCATATTACTATGGAGCCCCCGGTGGCGCAATGGGTTAAACCCCTGTGCTGGCAGGACTGAAGACCGACAGGTCTCAGGTTCAAATCCGGGGAGAGGCGGATGAGCTCCCTCTATCAGCTCCAGCTCCTCATACGGGGACATGAGAGAAGCCTCCCACAAGGATGATAAAAACATCAAATCATCCGGGTGTCCCCTGGGCAACGTCCTTGCAGACGGCCAATTCTCTCACACCAGAAGCGACTTGCAGTTTCTCAAGTCACTCCTGACACGACCAATCATATTACTAGCATAGCGCAATATTAGTACTATCTATTACATGTTGTACTATACCAATATACTGCAATATTATTAGTAATACTACATGTAATATATGTTGTTATTCTTATTAAATTATTCTATTATTAATAATAATACATTAAATTAATTTATTTAAATTAATTTAAATGTAATTAATTTGTTCAAATTATTAAATTATTGTTAAATTATTATTATTAATTTTATTATTTTTATTATTATTATTATTATTATTAGTATTATTATTATTATATGGAGGTAGAGAAGATCGGGATACAAAAGTTTTAAATAAATAAAATAAATAAAATAATTATAAATAAACAAACCCAGAAGGGCGGAATATAAATACTGCAAATAAATACATAAATAAATAAACAAATAAATATTACATCTATTTATCATATTACTAGCATAGCGCAATATTAGTACTATCTATTACGTTGCACTATACCACTATATTGCAATATTATTAGTAATATTATATGTAATATATTATTATTATTAAATTATTCTATTAATAATAATAAATTAAATTTATTTATTTAAATTAATTTACATTTAATTCATGTATTTAAATTATTAAATTATTATCATTACTAAATTATTATAAATAAACAAACCCAGAAGGGTGGAATATAAATACTGCAAATAAATACATAAATAAATAAACAAATAAATATTACATCTATTTATCATATTACTAGCATAACGTAAATAAACAAATAAATATTATATGTATTTATCATATTACTAGCATAGCGCAATATTAGTACTATCTATTACATTTTGCACTATACCACTATATTGCAATATTATTAGTAATATTATATGTAATATATTATTATTAAATTATTCTATTACTAATAATACATTAAATTAATAAATTTAAATTAACTTAAATTTAATTAATGTATTTAAATTATTAAAATATTATCATTATTAAATTATTATAAATAAACAAACCCAGAAGGGCAGAATATAAATACTACAAATAAATAAACAAATAAATATTATATGTATTAGTACTATTACATGTTGTACTATACCACTATACTGCAATATTATTAGTAATACTACATGCAATATAGAATATTATTAAATTATTTAGATTATTAAATTATTATTATTATTAAATTATTATTAAATTATTATTATTATTATTATTATTATTATTATTATATGGAGGTAAAGAAGATTGAGATACAAAAGTTTTAAATAAATAAAATAAATAAAATTATTATAAATAAACAACCCCAGAAGGCTGGAATATAAATACTGCAAATAAACAAACAAACAAACAAATATTATATGTATTTATCATATTACTAGCATAGCGCAATATTAGTACTATCTATTACATGTTGTACTATAACACTATACTGCAATATTATTAGTAAAACTACCTGCAATATATATTATTATTATTATTATTATTATTAAATTATTGTATTATTATAAATAATACTTTAAATTAATTAATTTAAATTAATGTAAATTTAATTAATTTGTTTAAATTATTATTATTATTATTATTATTATTATTATTATTAAATTATTATAAATAAACAACCCCAGAAGGGCGGAATATAAATACTGCAAATAAATACATAAATAAACACATAAATATTATATGTATTTATCATATTACTAGCTTACGCAATATTAGTACTATGTATTACATGTTGTACTATACCACTATACTGCAATATTATTATTAATACTACATGTAATATATAATATTATTATTAAATTATTCTATTATTAATAACAATATTAGTACTACGTATTACATGTTGTACTATACCACTATAATGCAATATTATTAGTAATATTACATGTAATATATTATTATTATTAAATTATTCTATTATTATTAATAATAAATTTAATTAGTCAATCAAAATTAATTTAAATGTAATTAATTTGTTTAAATTATTGAATAATAATAATAATAATAATAATATAAATAAACAACCCCAGAAGGGCAGAATATAAATACTGTAAATAAATAAATAAGACCAAACAGTGCTGCATTTGCACGCAATAGGGTCGATCTGGGTCTGCCGCCGACCTCTGCGTACAGGGACTTGGCCACATCGGCTCTGTTCTGGCGGAAGAAGACGTTCCCCATGTGGAAGTAGCCCCCCGAGGCAGCCAGGCTGTGGGGCCCGAAGGCGCAGGAGGCAAAGTAGATCTGCAAGCGGAGAGACAGAGAAAAGAATCGTCAAAATTGAAAAAACAGGGAACTCGCTCAGTGCGTTCGTAGGCCTCAGTGTTAGTTCACCTGAGTGAGAGAAAAGCCTCAGTCTGAGAGAGCCCTCAGTGTGTGATGGCCTCAGTGGGAGAAAGGCTTGGGTGAGATAGTAGGCCTCAGAGTTAGTAGGCCTCAGCATTAGTTCACCTCAGTGAGAGAAAAGCCTCAGTCTGAGAGAGCCCTCAGTGTGTGATGGCCTCAGTGGGAGAAAGGCTTTGGTGAGATAGTAGGCCTCAGAGTTAGTAGGCTTCAGCGTTAGTTCAACTGAGTGAGAGAAAAGCCTCAGTCTGAGAGCCCTCAGTGTGTGATGGCCTCAGTGGGAGAAAGGCCTCAATGTGAGAAGACCAGTGAGTTGGTAGACCTCAGAGTTAGTTCACCTCAGTGAGAGAAAAGCCTCAGTCTGAGAGAGCCCTCAGTGTATGATGGCCTCAGTGGGAGAAAGGCCTCAATGTGAGAAGGCTTCGGTGAGTTAGTAGACCTCAGAGTTAGTAGTCCTCAGCGTTAGTTCACCTCAGTGAGAGAAAAGCCTCAGTCTGAGAGAGCCCTCAGTGTGTGATGGCCTCAGTGGGAGAAAGGTCTCAGTGTGAGAAGGCTTCGGTGAGATAGTAGGCCTCAGAGTTAGTAGGCCTCAGCGTTAGTTCACCTCAGTGAGAGAAAAGCCTCAGTCTGAGGGAGCCCTCAGTGTGTGATGGCCTCAGTGGGAGAAAGGCTTTGGTGAGATAGTAGGCCTCAGAGTTAGTAGGCCTCAGCGTTAGTTCACCTGAGTGAGAGAAAAGCCTCAGTCTGAGAGAGCCCTCAGTGTGTGATGGCCTCAGTGGGAGAAAGGCTTCGGTGAGATAGTAGGTCTCAGAGTTAGTAGGCCTCAGCGTTAGTTCAACTGAGTGAGAGAAAAGCCTCAGTCTGAGAGCCCTCAGTGTGTGATGGCCTCAGTGGGAGAAAGGCTTTGGTGAGATAGTAGGCCTCAGAGTTAGTAGGCCTCAGCGTTAATTCACCTCAGTGAGAGAAAAGCCTCAGTCTGAGAGAGCCCTCAGTGTGTGATGGCCTCAGTGGGAAAAAGGCCTCAGTGTGAGAAGGCTACAGTGAGTTAGTAGACCTCAGAGTTAGTAGGCCTCACCATTAGTTCACCTCAATGGGAGAAAAACCTCATTCCGAGAGAGCTCTCAGTGTGTGATGGCCTCAGTGGGAGAAAGGCATCAGTGTGAGAAGGCTTTGGTGAGTTAGTAGGCCTCAGCGTTACTTCACCTAAGTGAGAGAAAAGCCTCTGTCTGAGAGACCCCTCAGTGTGTAATGGCTTCAGTGGGAGAAAGGGGTCTGACTTGATCAGGTGTGGAAGGCTTCGGTGAGTTAGTAGGCTTCAGAGTTAGCAGGCCTCAGCATTAGTTCCTCTCAGTGACAGAAAAGCCTCAGTCTGAGAAGAGCCCTCAGTGTATGATGGTGTCAGTGGGATAAAGGCGTCAGTGTGAGAAGGCTTCGGTGAGATAGTAGGCCTCAGAGTTAGTAGTCCTCAGCGTTAGTTCACCTCAGTGAGAGAAAAGCCACAGTCTGAGAGAGCCCTCAGTGCATGATGTCCTCAGTGGGAGAAAGGCCTCTATGTGAGAAGGCTTTGGTGAGATAGTAGGCCTCAGAGTTAGTAGGCCTCAGCGTTAGTTCACCTCAGTGAGAGAAAAGCCTCAGTCTGAGAGAGCCCTCAGTGTATGATGGCCTCAGTGGGAAAAAGGCCTCAATGTGAGAAGGCTTCGGTGAGTTAGTAGACCTCAGAGTTAGTAGGCCTCAGCGTTAGTTCACCTCAGTGAGAGAAAAGCCTCAGTCTGAGAGAGCCCTCAGTGTGTGATGGCCTCAGTGGGAGAAAAGCCTCAGTGTGAGAAGGCTTTGGTGAGTTAGTAGGCCTCAGCGTTACTTCACCTAAGTGAGAGAAAAGCCTCAGTCTGAGAGACCCCTCAGTGTGTGATGGCTTCAGTGGGAGAAAGGGGTCTGACTTGATCGGGTGTGGAAGGCTTCGGTGAGTTAGTAGGCTTCAGCTTTAGTAGGCCTCAGCGTTAGTTCACCTCAGTGAGAGAAAAGCCTCAGTCTGAGAGAGCCCTCAGTGTATGATGGCCTCAGTGGGAGAAAGGCCTCAATGTGATAAGGCTTTGGTGAGATAGTAGGCCTCAGAGTTAGTAGGCCTTAGCGTTAGTTCACCTGAGTGAGAGAAAAGCCTTAGTCTGAGAGAGCCCTCAGTGTGTGATGACCTCAGTGGGAGAAAGGTCTCAGTGTGAGAAGGCTTCGGTGAGATAGTAGGCCTCAGAGTTAGTAGGCCTCAGCGTTAGTTCACCTCAGTGAGAGAAAAGCCTCAGTCTGAGAGAGCCCTCAGTGTGTGATGGCCTCAGTGGGAGGCCACCTCAGTGAGAGAAAAGCCTCAGTCTGAGAGAGCCCTCAGTGTATGATGGCCTCAGTGGGAGAAAGGCCTCAGTGTGAGAAGGCTTTGGTGAGACAGTAGGCCTCAGAGTTAGTAGGCCTCAGCATTAGTTCCTCTCAGTGAGAGAAAAGCCTCAGTCTGAGAGAGCCCTCTGTGTGTGATGGCCTCAGTGGGAGAAAGGTCTCAGTGTGAGAAGCCTTCGGTGAGTTAGAAGGCCTCAGAGTTAGTAGGCCTCAGTGTTAGTTCACCTCAGTGGGAGAAAAGCCTCAGTTAGTAGGCCTCAGTGTGTAAGAGGCCTGGTGTGAGAAGGCTTCGGCGAGAGAAGTCCCAGGTTGAAGACCTCGATCAAGTCAGACCCTTTTGACCCCCACTGACATTGGACCTGGACCACATTTGGGACACAGAACCCCCATGATCAAGGAAAAATGCTGGAGAGGGTTTTTTTTTTTTTTTTGAGGGGGGCGAATTCACCTTGATTTCTGGGAGTTGTAGTTCACCTACATCCTACAGGTAACTATGAACCCAAACAAGAATGAATCTGGACCAAACTTGGCATGCATACTCAATATGCTCAAATTTGAACACTGCTGGGTCTTGAGGGGAATTGGCCTGGACATTTTAGAGTTATAGGTACTGGGATTTATAGTTCACCTGCAATCAAGGAGCACTCTGAACATCACCAACAATGGAAGTGGTCCAAACTTGGCACACAGAGCCCCCATGAACAGCAAAAAATACTGAAGGTCTTGGAGAAAATTCACCTTGATTTGGGGAAGTTGTAGTTCACCTACACCCAGAGAGCACCGATGGATCTGGACCAAACTAGGCACATAGACCTGATATGCTGAAGTTTGATGACTGGAGGGGTTTGGGGGGAAACTGACCTTACTTTCGGGGAGTTGTAGTTCACCCACAACCAGATAAACTGTCACTTCCACCAGTGATGGACCTGGACCAAATTTGGCACAAAGGACCCCCATGACTAACTCAACCTACTGGAGGGGTTTGAGGGACCTGACTCACCATAGTGGGAGTTGTAGTTTAGCACACTGAACTCCATCAGTGATGCACTTACAGCAAACTTGTGCAACATAACAAGGTCTATTTCCTCTGAACTCCATCTGTGTTCATATTTGGAGTATTCATTCATGCCAAGTTTGGTCTAGATCCTTCATTGTTTGAGTCCACGGTGCTCTCTAAATGTAGAACTACAACTGCTAAACTCAAGATCAATGCCCACCAAATGCTTCCTGTATTTTCCATTAGTCATGGGGGCTCTGTGTTGGAAGTTTAAGCCAATTTGATCGTTGGTGGACTTTAGAATGCTCTTTGACTGTAGGTGAACTATAAATCCCAGTAACTAAAACTCCCAAATGTCAAGGACTATTTTCCCCAAACTCCACCAGTGTTCATGTTTGGGCATATTGAGTATTTGTGCCAAGTTTGGTCCAGATCCATCATTGTTTGAGTCCACAGTGCTCTCTAGATATAGGTGAACTACAACTCCCAAACTCAAGGTCAATGCCCACCAAACCTTTCCAGTATTTTTCTGTTGTTCATGGGAGTTCTGTATGCCAAGATTGGTTCAATTCCATCATTGGTGGAGTTCAGAATGCTCTTTGATTTAGGTGAACTATAAATCCCAGCAACTACAACTCCCAAATCACAAAAATCATAATTTTTGAGTGATGGTGTTGTGAGACATTTTGTTAACAAATTTGGTGTGATTTTGTTCATTGGTTCTTTTGTTTCTAAGGTACTCACTACACACAGACCATTTATATATATATAAATTTGATTGTAGGTGAACTATAAATCCCAGCAACTACAACTCCCAAATGACAAAATCATAATTTTTTGAGTGATGGTTACTCCTTGTGTTGTGAGACGTTTAGTTGCCAAATTCATCGGTTCTTTTGTTTTTAAGGTACTCACAACGCACAGACCATTTATATATATATAGATTGAACTATAAATCCCAGCAACTACAACTCCAAAATCACAAAAATCATAATTTTTTGAGTGATAGTCACTCCTTGTGTTGTGAGACGTCTTGTTGCCAAATTCATTGGTTCTTTTGTTTTTACGGTACTCATGACGCACAGACCATTTTTATATATAAATCCCAGCAACTACAACTCCCAAATCACAAAACTCATAATTTTTGAGTGATGGTCAATCCTTGTTTTGTTGCCAAATTTGGTGTGATTTCGTTCATTGGTTCTTTTGTTTTTAAGGTACTCACAACGAATAGAACATTTATATATATATATATATTGATTGATGGAGTTTTTGGGGGTTAACCTGGCATGATGTGAGTTGTAGTTCACCCACAACCTTATGCATTTTGTATAATTAAAATATCAACTTTTCCAAGTAACCCAGGCAACTCCAGGTACCCACGCTTGAGCCTTACGTCATTCGCCAGGTGGTACAGGGCGTCCTCGAAGTTCCCTTTGGCGGCGTGGAGGAGGCCCACGTTGCGGTGGAGCTTGGACTGGATGGTGTGGCTGCAGGAAGGGTTCTTGAGCACGATCCAGAGCGCCTGAGAGAGGTACTCCTCCCCTTGCGAGATGTGGCCCAGGCCTGCCAGGGAAGGACGAGAGCCAGGATGGGACGGGTTGCAGGTTCGACAACACGTTATTAACCCACGACTGATCAGCTCCATTCCATGTTATGTTTCTACTATTTATTTATTTACTAGCTTGGGGACCCAGTGATTGGTGGGGACGAGAGAGAGGGCCTTTTCAGTGGTGGCCCCTCGACTCTGGAACTCACTCCCTAAGGACATCAGGCAGGCCCCAACCCTGGCAGTCTTCAGGAGGAGTTTGAAGACGTGGTTGTTCCAGTGTGCCTTCCCGGAATAATGATCCCATAGCACTTTGTCCTTCCAAAGCACTTTACATATTAGGTCTGCTTGTATGTTTCCCACAAACGCCACTTTCACCTTTTCGCCCATGTCATCATTTCCAATTTTAACTTTACATCTGGCCTTCCCACAGTTTTTAATTGTGTGTTGTCTTATTGTTAATTGTTGCATATTTTACTGTCTATGTTTTTTTTTAATTTTAATTGCTTGTATTGTTGTTATTATTGCTTGTATTGTTGTATTTGGGCTCAGTCTCATGTAAGCCGCACCGAGTCCCTTGGGGAGATGGTAATGGGGTACAAATAAAGTATTATTATTATTATTATTATTATTATTATCATTATTATTAGAGAAAGTGGGTAATGTCCAGGTTATTTGAGAAAGGCATTGTGTATCAAGGTTGGTCTTTATCAGCTATTTATATGGCTCGCAGTGGTCTCAGGAGGTTAGTGAAGGTACTGCGAGTCCCATCATCTGTGGTCCATCCTCCTCGAAAGTGCACCAGACTGGAGAGTGGGTCATGGGGGGGCTGTGTGCCAAGTTTGGTCTTGATCAGTCATTGGATGAGGGTCACAGTGGTCTCAGGAAGTGAGTGAAGGTACTGCAAGTCCCATCATCCATAGTCTGTTCTCCCCCAAACTTCACCAGAATGTTGATTTGGCCATGGAGGCTCTCTGTGGCAAGTTTGGCCTTGTATTGGTATGCGGGTGAGTGTCGCTGTGGTCTCAGGAAGTGAGTGAAGGTACTGCAAGCCCCATCATCCATAGACTGTTCTCCCCCAAACCTCACCAGAATGTTTATTTATTATTTATTTATTTATTTATTTACTGCTCTTATATACCGCAATTCTCAGCCCAAGGGCGACTCATTGCAGTGTTGAGTTGGCCAAGGGGGCTCTCTGTGCCAAGTTTGGTCTTTATTGGTATTTGGATGAGTGTCGCTGTGGTTTCAGGAAGTGCGTGAAGTTGCTGCAAGTCCCATCATCCATCATCCGTCCTCCTCCAAACAGCACCAGGACATAAAGGGGGTCATGGGGGTAATGTGTGCCAAGTTTGGTCTTGATTGTCATTAGTGAGGGTTGCACCAGTCTTGGGAAGTGAGTGGATTATATTACAGTTACAGTGAAATAATTATGAAATTATGGTCCAATACTATTATACTGGATTGTATTGTATATATACTAGCTGTACCCTGTTACATGTTGATGTATTATATATATATATATATATATATATATACATATACATATGCATTATATATATCTGTGTATACACACAATATATATAATATATATATATATATATATATATATATATATATATATATATAACTGTCTATATGTGTGTGTTTATGTGTAGGGTATGTGCATAATCTATATCTATACAAGTGCACTATATATATATATGTATGTATGTATGTATGTATATAGCTATATTCATATTCAACTGTCTATGTGTGTGTGTTTGTATGTATAGATCATATATATATATAGTGTATATATATACACTATATATATATGATCTATATATGTATATAGCTATATTAATATTCAACTATCTATATGTGTGTATATAGCCTGTGTGTGCAATTTATGCACTATATATATAATTTACATATGTATATAGCAGTGTTCGTATTCAACTATCTATATGTGTGTGTATATAGCCTGTGTGTGCATATTATGCACTATATATATAATTAGCTTTGCCCTGCCACGCGTTGTTGTGGCCTACAGTAAGTCTTTTCGAAGCAGAGGTAGATATCTGGACTATTATGAAAGAGAGGTACCTACCTATTCCTTCCCCCCTTTTTCTTCCTCTTTCTCTCCTTTCGTCCTTCTCTACCTCTTTCTTTCATTCCTTCTTTCGCTCTTTGGTTTCATCCTTCCTTCTCTCTTTCCTTCCTTCCCTCCCCCTTTCTCTTTCTCCTTTGTCTCCTTTCTTCCCTCCCTGTTTCCTTCCTTCTTTCACTTTTTATTTCGTTTTTTCCTCCCTTCCTTCTTTACCTCTTTCCTGCCTTTCCTTCCCTTTTTCTTACCTTTCTACTTTCTCTTTTTCCTTCTTTCGGTACCTCTTTCTTTCCTTCCTTCCTTCTTTCCCTCCTTCCTTCTTTCCCTCCCTCCTTCTCTCTTTCCTTCCTTCCCCCTTTCCCTCCTTCATTCCTTTCCTTTTTCCCTCCCTCCTTTCTCTCTCCTTCCTTCCTGTCTGTTCTCCCTCAATACCATGGTAGAGCCTGCCTCCCTCTTTTTTCCGCCCCCCCTCTCCTCCCCCTCCTCTTTCTCCTCAGCCTCCGCCCTTTGATCCCTTGCCTTAGTGTTATATAATAATAATAATAATAATAATAAACTTTATTTGTACTGCGAGTCCCATCATCTGTGGTCCATCCTCCTCGAAAGTGCACCAGGATGGAGAGTGGGTCATGGGGGGGTCTGTGTGCCAAGTTTGGTCTTGATCAGTCATTGGATGAGGGTCACAGTGGTCTCAGGAAGTGAGTGAAGGTACTGCAAGTCCCATAGTCTGTTCTCCCCCAAACTTCACCAGAATGTTGATTTGGTCATGGAGGCTCTCTGTGGCAAGTTTGGCCTTGTATTGGTATGCAGGTGAGTGTCGCTGTGGTCTCAGGAAGTGAGTGAAGGTACTGCAAGCCCCATCATCCATAGTCTGTTCTCCCCCAAACCTCACCAGAATGTTGAGTTGGCCATGGGGGGTCTCGGTGCCAGGTTTGGTCTTTATTGGTATTTGGATGAGTGTCGCTGTGGTTTCAGGAAGTGCGTGAAGTTGCTGCAAGTCCCATCATGCATCGTCCATCCTCCTCCAAACAGCACCAGGACATAAAGGGGGTCATGGGAGCTCTGTGTGGCAAGTTTGGTCTTGATTGTCATTAGATGAGGGTTGCAGTGGTCTTGGGAAGTGAGTGGATTATATTACAGTTACAGTGAAATAATTATGAAATTATGGTCCAATACTATTATACTGGATTGTATTGTATATATACTAGCTGTACCCTGTTACATGTTGATGTATTATATATATATATATATATATATATATATATATATATATATATATATATATAATAATTAACTTTATTTGTACCCCGCTAGCATCTCCCGAAGGACTCGATGCAGCTTACAAAGGCCAAGGCCTCAATACATAACATAACAATACAACACTTAAAGCAAATTAAAGCAATTAAAGCTATATTAAACAACAAGCAATAAACAATACACCAAGACACAATAAAACTGGGCTGGGCCAGAGTAATGGGTATAGGATTAAAAGTGCTGATGTGACAGGTGGTATATAAGGATTATGGGGTAAGTGCAGAGTGCAGCAATCTTAATTTCTACTAAAGTGCTTCTGGGACTTGTTATTGGAGGTTCCTATTCTGGAAAGGCACATCGGAACAGCCAGGTCTTCAAGTTCTTCCTAAAGACTGCCAACATAGGGACCTGTCTAAGATCTTTGGGGAGGGTGTTCCAGAGTTGGGGGGCCACCACAGAAAAGGCCCTGTCTCGCGTCCCCACCAAACGTGCCTGCCACGCAGGCGGGATCACGAGCAGGGCCTCACCAGATGACCGAAGTGAGCACGTGGGTTCATAAACAGAGATGCGGTCACGCAGGTAGGATGGTCCCAAACTGTTCAGGGCTTTGTAGGTAAGCACCTGCACTTTGAATTGGGCTCGGAAAATAAACAGCAGCCAGTGGAGCTCCTTGAACAGGAGGGTTGATCTCTCTCTGTAAGGAGTACCAGTTAACATCCTGGCCGCTGCCCGTTGGACCAGTTGGAATTTCCGAGCCGTTTTCAAGGGCAGCCCCACATAGAGTGCATTACAGTAGTCCAATCTAGAGGTGACCAAGGCATGGACCACCCCGGCCAGATCAGCATTTGTGAGGTACGGTCGCAGTTGGTGCACGAGTCTTAATTGTGCAAAAGCCCTCCCGGACACCGCCGACACCGCCAAACTACAAGAGAGGAGATTCCATCTGAACATTAGGAAGAACTTCCTGACTGTGAGAGCCGTTCAGCAGTGGAACTCTCTGCCCCGGAGTGTGGTGGAGGCTCCTTCTTTGGAAGCTTTTAAGCAGAGGCTGGATGGCCATTTGTCAGGGGTGATCTGAATGCAATATTCCTGCTTCTTGGCAGAATGGGGTTGGACTGGATGGCCCATGAGGTCTCTTCCAACTCTTTGATTCTATGATTCTATGAGCCTCAAGCGTAAGCGATGAATCCAGGAGGATTCCCAAACTGCGGACCTGTGACTTCAGGGGGAGTGTAACCCCATCCAGCACAGGTTGCCACCCTATACCCCGGTCAGGTTTACGATCGACCAGGAGGACCTCTGTCTTGTCGGGATTGATCTTCAGCTTGTTCCTCCTCATCCAGATCGACACAACGGCCAGGCACTCGTCCAGCACTTGAGGGTCCTCCTTGGAATTGGGTGGAAAGGAGTAGTAGAGTTGTGTGTTATCTGCGTAGAGGTGGCACCCAACTCCAAACTCCGGATGACCTCTCTCAGCTGTTTCATGTAGATGTTAAAAAGCATGGGAGACAAGATAGAGTCTTGCGGGACCCCACAGGTCAAAGGCCAGGGGTCCGAGCAGGCGTCTCCCAGCTTCACCATCTGGGATCGACCCTCCAGGAAGGACTGAAGCCCCCGAGACCCATCCCAGAGAGACGACCCAGAAGGATACCATGATCGATGGTATTGAAAGCCCCACGTAGAGTGCATAACAGTAGTCCAATCTAGAGGTGACCAAGGCATGGACCATCCCGGCCAGATCAGCCTTTGCGAGGTGCCTTAGAATCATAGAATCATAGAATCCAAGAGTTGGAAAAGACCTCCTGGGCCATCCAGTCCAACCCCATTCTGCCAAGAAGCAGGAATATTGCATTCAAATCACCACTGACAGATGGCCATCCAGCCTCTGCTTAAAAGCTTCCAAAGAAGGAGCCTCCACCACACTCCGGGGCAGAGAGTTCCACTGCTGAACGGCTCTCACAGTCAGGAAGTTCCTCCTCATGTTCAGATGGAATCTCCTCTCTTGTAGTTTGAAGCCATTCTTCCATTGCGTCCTAGTCTCCAAGGAAGCAGAAAACAAGCTTGCTCCCTCCTCCCCGTGGCTTCCTCTCACATATTTATACATGGCTATCATATCTCCTCTCAGCCTTCTCTTCTTCAGGCTAAACATGCCCAGTTCCCTAAGCCGCTCCTCATAGGGCTTGTTCTCCAGACCCTTGATCATTTTAGTCGCCCTCCTCTGGACGCATTCCAGCTTGTCAATATCTCTCTTGAACTGCGGTGCCCAGAATTGGACACAATATTCCAGATGTGGTCTAACCAAAGCAGAATAGAGGGGTAGCATTACTTCCTTAGATCTAGACACTATGCTCCTATTGATGCAGGCCAAAATCCCATTGGCTTTTTTTGCCGCCACATCACATTCCTGGCTTATGTTTAACTTGTTGTCCACGAGGACTCCAAGATCTTTTTCACACGTACTGCTCTCGAGCCAGGCATTGTCCCCCATTCTGTATCTTTGCATTTCATTTTTTCTGCCAAAGTGGAGTATCTTGCATTTGTCACTGTTGAACTTCATTTTGTTAGTTTTGGCACATCTCTATAATCTGTCAAGATCGTTTTGAATTCTGCTCCTGTCCTCTTGACTATTGGCTCTCCCTCCCAATTTGGTGTCGTCTGCAAACTTGATGATCATGCCTTCTCGCCCTTCATCTAAGTCATTAATCAAGATGTTGAACAGGACCGGGCCCAGGACGGAACCCTGCGGCACTCCACTTGTCACTTCTTTCCAAGATGAGGAGGAAGCATTAGTGAGCACTCTCTGTGTTCGTCCACTTAACCAATTACAGATCCACCTCACCGTAGTTTTGCCTCGCCCACATTGGACTAGTTTCCTTGCCAGAAGGTCATGGGGGACCTTGTCGAAGAAGGCCTTCCTGAAATCCAGGTAATCCAGCCTTAGTGTTAGTTAGGGGCCGAGAGACATGCAGGGAGTAGCAACTGCCGCTGCTTCGCAACCCTCACTCTGTGACCTCAGCGTGAGGGGGACAGGGGAGGGGTGCTGTCTTCATCCTTTTTTTTTTTAATTTAAAGGTGTTTTGTGGGGTTTTTTTCAGTCATGGTCACTCCTTGGATTGTGAGGAGTTTTGTTGCCATATTTGGGGTCATTTGGCCCTGTAGTTTTTTTGTACTCATTATGCACAGAGCATTTTCATATATATATAGATTGCTTTCTCTCTCTATGAAAGAGACTCGAAGCTTTGCAGTCAGAACCAATATGATACAATTTTAAACTTGAAAAATATATGAACATTAAGATGGAATTAAATCTGAACGGAATTTAAAAAAACAAACCCTGAAAGCCGATTCCGGCGCCACTCACCCAGGCTGGCCTCGGCTAAGATGAGGTACTGGGGCACCAGCTCCACGGAGTCCGAGCCATGGACGCTGATGCTGAACTTCAGCGAATGGAGCGCCGCAGGGATGGCGTCCTCGTGTTTGCCTTCAAAGAGATAGTTCTGGGCAATGGTGTGCGTCAGCCCTGCCAGGAATGTCTGCAGGGAGAAACATTATTATTGTGCTAATTTATAATTAAGATTTGTACTAGTAATAATAACAACAAAAAACAAAATTAACAATAATCCACTATATTGGCTTTGATTCTCTTTTTAGAAGGAAAAGCACAATAATAATAATAATAATCTATATATATAAGAACCTTAAGGTCGTAATTAGGCGGTCAAAAACGGCTAAACCACCGGACGAAATCTCACCACATTTGCCCTGCTCATACCTCTTCCTCCAAGGTATGACCAACAACCCTCAAAACACCAATACGCAACAACACAAACGCACAATACGCAAAACACGGAGCATGCGCAGAGGCCTTGGGAGGAAAACGATGAGGAAGGACTCCATTTCCCAGCTTCCCCTGTGCCCAAATCTCCCTCCGCATGCGTGGCTCCGGTCCTTCCTGGAGGGTCGTTCCCAGATGGTGAAGCTGGGAGACGCCTGCTCGGACCCCTGGCCTTTGACCTGTGAGGTCCCGTAAGGCTCTATTCTGTCTCCCATGCTTTTTAACATCTACATGAAACCGATGGGAGAGGTCATCCGGAGTTTTGGAGTTAGGTGCCATCTCTACGCAGATGACACACAACTCTACTACTCTTTTCCACCTAATTCCAAGGAGGCCCCTCGAGTGCTGGACGAGTGCCTGGCCGCTGTGTCTATCTGGATGAGGACAAACAAGCTGAAGATCAATCCCGACAAGACAGAGGTCCTCCTGGTCAATCGTAAACCGGATCGGGGTATAGGGTGGCAACCTGTGCTGGACTGGGTTACACTCCCCCTGAAGTCACAGGTCCGCAGCTTGGGAGTCCTCTTGGACTCATCGCTTACGCTTGAGGCTCAGGCGTCAGTAGTGTCCGGGAGGGCTTTTGCACAATTGAGACTCGTGCGCCAACTGCGACCATACCTCGCAAAGGCTGATTTGGCCGGGGTGGTCCATGCCTTAGTCACCTCTAGGTTGGATTACTATAATGCGCTCTACGTGGGGTTGCCCTTGAAAACGGCTCAGAAATTGCAACTGGTTCAACGGGCTGTGGCCAGGATGTTAACTGGGGCTCCTTACAGAGAGAGGTCAACCCTCCTGTTTAAGGAACTCCACTGGCTGCCATTTACCTACCGAGCCCAAGTCAAGGTGCAGGTGCTTACCTACAAAGCCCTAAACGGTTTGGGACCTGCCTACCTGCGAGACCGCATCTCCGTATATGAACCTACCCGCTCCCTCCGTTCATCCGGAGAGGCCCTGCTCGCGATCCCACCTCCGTCGCAGGCTCGTTTGGTGGAGACGAGAGACAGGGCCTTCTCTGTGGTTGCCCCCCGACTTTGGAACACCCTCCCCAAAGACATTAGACTAGCACCCACGTTGGCAGTCTTTAGGAAGAACTTGAAGACCTGGCTATTCCGATGTGCCTTTCCAGAATAGGATAACGTCCAGCACGACGTCCCAGAAGCACTTTATTAGAGCTTAAGACTCTCTGCACATTGCACTTGCCCAGAATCTCAACATATCACCTCTCACACCCAGCACTTTTTAACCTGTACCCGTCATTGGCCCGATCCTGGTTTTATTGCGTAATAGTGTAATGCTCTGTTTTGTTATTGCTTGTGTTTTTAATTTGCTTTGCATTGTATTGTTATTGTCTGTTGTTGTTGTGTTGACGCCTTGGCCTTTGTAAGCCGCATCGAGTCCTTCGGGAGATACTAGCGGGGTACAAATAAAGTTTAATAATAATAATAATAATAATGCACACTGCCGCAGGAGGAATACGATGAGGAAGGACTCTATTTCCCAGCTTCCCCAGTACCCAAATCTCCCTCCGCATGCGCACTGCCGTCTGCCTACCTCCCTCTACACGAGCCCAGCCTGAGAAAGCCCACCAGACCGAAGTAAGCATTCACGCTCAGGGAGGGCATGGGAGCTACAGGGGCCACCGAGGGCAACTAAAACAACACGAAACGGGAGGGAGAGAAAGAGGGAAAGAAGGAGGGAAGGAGAGAAAGAAGGAAAGAAAGAGAGAAGAAAGGAGGAGGGAAGGAAAGAAAGGAAGGAAGATAGAGAAGGAAGGAAAGAGAAGAGGAGGGAAAGTAGGAGAGAAGGAAAGAAAGAAAGGTAGAGAAGAACGGAAGGAGAGAAAGAGGGAAATAAAGAGGGAAAGAAGGAGGGAAGGAGAGAAAGAAGGAAAGAAAGGAAGATAGAGGAAGGAGAGAAAGAAGGAAAGGAGGGAAGGAAAGCAAGAAGGGTAGAGAAAGAAGGAAGGGGAGAGAAAGAGGGAAAGAAGGAGGGAAGGAGAGAAAGAAGGAAAGAAAGAAAGATAGAGAAGAAAGGAGGGAGAGAAAGAGGGAAAGAAAGAGGGAAGGAAAAAAAGAAAGGAAGATAGAGAAGGAAGGAAAGAGAGGAGGAGGGAAAGTAGGAGAGAAGGAAAGAAAGGTAGAGAAGGACGGAAGGAGAGAAAGAGGGAAATAAAGAGGGAAAGAAGGAGGGAAGGAGAGAAAGAAGGAAAGAAAGGAAGATAGAGAAAGGAGAGAAAGAAGGAAAGGAGGGAAGGAAAGCAAGAAGGGTAGAGAAAGAAGGAAGGGGAGACAAAGAGGGAAAGAAGGAGGGAAGGAGAGAAAGAAGGAAAGAAAGATAGAGAAGAAAGGAGGGAGAGAAAGAGGGAAAGAAGGAGGGAAGGAAAGAAAGAAAGCAGGGGAGAGAAGGAAGGAAGGGGAGAGGAGGGAAAGAAGGAGAGAAGGAAAGAAAGAAAGGAAGATAGAGAAGAAAGGAAAGAGAGGAGGAGGGAAAGAAGGAGAGAAGGAAAGAAAGAAGGGTAGAGAAGGAAAGAGAGAAGGAAATAAAAAAGTGAAAGAAGGAAGGAAGGAGAGAAGGAACGAAAGTGGGAAGGAAGGAAGGAAAGAGACAAGGAAGGATGAAACCAAACAGCAAAGGAAGCAAGAAAAGAAACAGGTAGAGAAGGAAGAAAGAAGAAGTGAAAGAAAAAGAGGGAAAAGAAGGAAAGAGGGAGGGAAGGAAGGAGAGAGAAAAAGGAGGAGGAGAAAGAGGGACCCGCCACAGCAACCCGCCACAGCAACGCGTGGCGGGTACAGCTAGTAATCTATATAAATACAAATGTAATGTTCGTTTGTGGGATTAACATAACTCGAAAACCACTTTGCCACCAAATTTGGCCACAAGACACCTACTAACCCAAGTACACCTACAATCTATATACAAAGTGTTCTGGGCGTTGTGAGTACCTTAAAAACAAAAAAACCAATGAACCCAAATTTGGCAACAAAACGTCTCACAACCCAAGGAGTGACCATTACTCAAAATAAATTGAGCTTGCCATTTGGGAGTTGTAGTTGCTGGGATTTATAGTACAATTATTAGATGAACTATAAGGGCAATTTGCAATCAGCATCAAAGACATAAAATACAATTAAAACAGTTAATTCAAATATAAAACCAAACCAAACAATCAATATCAATAAAAACATGGATGAGTTTGAGTCTCCTTGTTAAAAGCATTATCCTATAGCGTCGTCCAGTTTTTCCATTTTTCCCCCTCTATGTCTGTTATATCGTATCTGCAAACGCTTGATCAAATAGCCAAGTCTTGACTTTTTTTTTCGGAATGTTAAAAGGAAAGGGACCGATTTAATATCCCTAGGGAGGGCGTTCCATAGCCGAGGGGCCACCACTGAGAAGGCCCTGCCTCTCGTCCCCGCCAGACGTACTTGTGACGAAGGCAGGATCAAAAGAATTATTATTATTATTATTATTATTATTATTATTATTCCACTTCTCCAAATATTATCATATTATTATTTTTATTATTAATTACTATTAATTACCCATCTCTCCCAATATTATCATATTATTATTATTAATTACTATTAACTACCCACCTCTCCAAATATTATCATATTATTATTATTATTATTATTATTATTATTAATTACTATTAATTGCCCACCTCTCCAAATATTATCATATTATTATTTTTATTATTATTAATTACTATTAACTACCCACCTCTCCCAATATTATCATTTATTATTATTATTATTATTATTATTATTAATCCACCTCTCCAAATACTATATTATTATTATTATTATTTATTACTATTGATTACCCTCCTCTCCCAATATTATCCTATTATTATTATTATTATTGATTACCCTCCTCTCCCAATATTATCCATTTATTATTATTATTATTATTATTATTATTATTATTATTAATCCACCTCTCCAAATATTATCATATTATTATTATTATTATTATTATTATTATTATTATTATTCCACTTCTCCAAATATTATATTATTATTTTTATTATTAATTACTATTAATTACCCATCTCTCCCAATATTATCATATTATTATTATTAATTACTATTAACTACCCACCTCTCCAAATATTATCATATTATTATTATTATTATTATTATTATTATTAATTACTATTAATTGCCCACCTCTCCAAATATTATCATATTATTATTTTTATTATTATTAATTACTATTAACTACCCACCTCTCCCAATATTATCATTTATTATTATTATTATTATTATTATTATTAATCCACCTCTCCAAATACTATATTATTATTATTATTATTTATTACTATTGATTACCCTCCTCTCCCAATATTATCCTATTATTATTATTATTATTGATTACCCTCCTCTCCCAATATTATCCATTTATTATTATTATTATTATTATTATTATTAATCCACCTCTCCAAATATTATCATATTATTATTATTATTATTATTATTATTATTATTATTATTTACCAGCCACTTCCAACTGCTATGGCTCAAAGATATGGAATCTCAGGCATTTTAATTTCCTAATGTCTCCAGCCTTCTCCACCCAAGAGTGCCAAACTACAACTCTCTGGATCTCCTAACACAGTTTAAGGGCCCCCCGAACTGTGCTACATCTGAAGTGTGGAGGCAACTTGAGTCTCCAACTGTCCAAAGAGCTGATGAAGCTGCTAACTGGGTGAACAGGTACTTGTGACGAAGGCGGGATCGAGAGCATTAACATTATCATTTATTATTATTATTATTATTATTATTATTATTATTTATCCACCTCTCCAAATATTATATTATTATTTTTATTATTATTAATTACTATTAACCACCCACCTCTCCCAATATTATCATTTATTATTATTATTATTATTATTATTTATCCACCTCTCCAAATATTATATTTTTTATTATTAATTACTATTAACTACCCACCTCTCCCAATATTATCATTTATTATTATTATTTATCCACCTCTCCAAATATTATCATATTATTTTTATTGTTATTAATTACTATTAATTACCCACCTCTCCCAATATTATCATTTATTATTATTATTATTATTATTACTACTATTTATCCACCTCTCCAAATATTATCATATTATTATTTTTATTTTTATTAATTACTATTAACTACCCACCTCTCCAAATATTATATTATTATTATTTTTATTATTATTACTATTAATTACCCACCTCTCCCAATATTATCATTTATTATTATTATTAATCCACCTCTCCAAATATTATCATATTATTATTATTATTACTATTGATTACCCACCTCTCCCAATATTATCCATTTATTATTATTATTATTATTATTATTATTATTATTATTATTATTTACCAGCCACTTCCAACTGCTATGGTTCAAAGATATGGAATATCAGGCATTTTAATTTCCTAATGTCTCCAGCCTTCTCCACCCAAAAGTGCCAAACTACAACTCTCTGGATCTCCTAACACAGTTTAAGGGCCCCCTGAACTGTGTTACATCTGAAGTGTGGAGGCAACTTGAGTCTCCAACTGTCCAAAGAGCTGATGAAGCTGCTAACTGGGTGAACAGGTTGGTCACTTCAAAGCCTCCATCCCAAAGCAGACCGAGGTCTTTTGCCCAGTGAGTTACCTCTCTGCGGATCTTCTGCTCCACGCCATGCTTCCTCTCCTTCTCCGAGTTGTAAAACGGTGAGGCCGTGCGCAGCGGGATGAGCAGCTGGCATATCTTCTCATGGACGCTGACCCAGTCGGCGCTCTGGTGGTCCGTCTCACTGAGGAAAGAGGAAAGAAAGAGTTCCCACTGATATTCTTGTCATGATGACCATTCCTGTCTTTTTTCTATTCCAGACAGTATCCAAACTGTCCAAAACATTTATATCTTGTACATTGTATTTGTGTGTGTGTGTGTGTGTGTAGAAAATGTTGACCCTTTCCGCTCCCTTGGCAGCCACCTCTCCACAAACGTCAACATTGACACTAAAATACGTCACCCAAGCTCTGCAAGTGCAGCATTTTTCCGAATGAAGCAGAGTGTTTGAGGACCAGGACATCCGTAGGGAGACCAAGGTGCTTGTTTATAAAGCCATTGTCCTCCCAACCCTGCTATATGCCTGTGAGACGTGGACAGTCTACAGACGTCAAAGATATACAAAGATTAAACATCAGATGGAAGTTTAAAATTCATCATCATTATTATTTATTATTATTTACAGTATTTATATTCCTCCCTTCTCACCCCGCAGGGGACTCAGGGCAGATTACAGTGTACATATACATGGCGAACATCCAATGCCATAGACACACAACATATGTAGACAGACAGAAATGTATTTTGTGGAAATATGTTTTAATATGTGTATTTAAAGAATGTTTTTAGATTGTCTAAATGTGTTTGGGGGCGTGTGTGTGTATGTGCATTATATATATATCTGTGTATATACACAATATATATAATTTACATATATATATATATATATATATATATTCAACTGTCTATATGTATGTGTTTATGTGTAGGGTATGAGCATAAGGTATATCTGTACAAGTGCACTATATATATGTGTGTGTGTGTATATATATATATGTATATAGCTATATTTATATTCAACTGTCTATGTGTGTGTGTATGTATAGCCTGGGTCTGCATAATGTATACCTGTGTATACACTATATATATATATATATATATATATATATGTATGTAGCGATATTAATATTCAACTATCTATATGTGTGTGTGTATAGCCTGTGTGTGCATACTATGCACTATATATATAATTTACATATTATATAGCGATATTCGTATTCAACTGTATATATGTGTGTGTATGTATAGCCTGTGTGTGCATAATATACACTATATATATATATATATATATATACACATATGTATATAGCTATATTCATATTCAACTGTCTATGTGTGTGTGTATGTATAGCCTGAGTGTGCATAATGTATACCTGTGTGTATATATATACTATATATATACATAATTTACATATGTATATAGCTATATTCAAGGTGTCCCCGGTGGCGCAGTGGGTTAAAGCACTGAGCTGCTGAGCTTGTTGACCGAAAGGTCGCAGGTTCGATTCCAGGGAGCGGCGTGAGCTTCCGCTGTCAGCCCTAGCTACTGACAACCTAGCAGTTCGAAAACATGCAAATGTGAGTAGATCAATAGGTGGGAAGGTAAGGGCGCTCCATGCAGTCATGCCGGCCACATGACCTTGGAGGTGTCTACGGACAACGCTGGCTCTTCGGCTTAGAAATTGAGATGAGCACCACACCCCAGAGTCAGACATGACTGGACTTAATGTCAGGGGACTACCTTTACCTTTTATAGCTATATTCATATCCAACTCTCTATATGTGTATGTATAGCCTGTGTGTGCATAATGTACACCTGTGTGTGTGTATACACAACATAACTATATTCATATTCAACTGTCCCTATATATACATATATATGTATAGACATGAGTATTTTAATGTATGTGTGCATAATGTATATCTGTGTGTATATACACTATAATATATATATATATATAATATTAATATATATATTATATTAATATATTAATATATATATTATATTAATATATTAATATATATTTATATATATATATAATATATATATTTACAGCCATATATATATATATATATATATATATATATATATATATATATAAAACGATATTCCTATTCAACTGTCTATATATATATATATATATATATACACACACACAGATAAAGCCGTCTTTTAGGTTGTTGGAAGAGAGTATTCGTTATACACAGCGAGTTTTCCTGGCAGAATTCTACCAGCCTGCGTCCCGCTTCATTTTGTTCTCCCAGACCATGCTTGCCTGTGATCCCAGTTGTCATTTGACTTCCCACCTTGGCATTCCAGTCTCCTGTAATGAAAATAATGTCTCTTTTTGGTGTATTATCCAGTAGGTCCTGCAGATCCTCATAGAACTGATCTACTTCTGCTTCTTCAGCAGCTGTGGTTGGGGCGTATATTTGGATCACTGTGATGTTGAAAGGCTTTCCTTGCACTCGAATTGAGATCATTCTGTCATTTTTTGGGTTGTATCCAAGCACCGCTTTAGCGAATTTCTTATTAATTATGAAGGCTACTCCATTTCTTCGATGTTCCTCTTGTCCGCAGTAGTAGATCTGGTGGTCATCTGATGTGAAGTGGCCCATTCCAGTCCATTTCAGTTCGCTGACCCCCAGAATGTCTATCTTTAGTCTTGACATCTCACCAATAACAACATCCAATTTGCCCTGGCTCATAGATCTTACATTCCAGGTTCCTATGGTGTGTTGATCTTTAGAGCATCGGATTCGTCGTTCGCCTCCAGTACCGTCGGCCGCTAGCCTTCCTTTCGGCTTTGAGCTAGCTGCGTCATCACATCTGGGGCTAGTTGAACTTATCCTCTGCTCCTCCCCAGTAGCATTTTGGCCATCTTCCGACCTGGGAGTCCCATCTTCCAATGGCATACCGACATATCTCTGGTTGTACTGGTCCATTTAGTTTTCTTGGCAAGGATACTGGAGTGGTTTGCCATTGCCTTCCCCAGGGATCACGCTTGGTCTGACCTCTCTGCCACAACCGTCCCGTCTTGGGTGGCCCTTCACGGTTTCGCTCATGACATCATTGAGGTGCTCAAGCTCCAGCGCCCCGACAAGGCGGTGATCCTTTGCTGGAGAAAAGGCAGAGGAACGAGAGACCAGATTGCCAATATCCGCTGGATAATGGAGAAAGGCAGGGAGTTTCAGAAAAACATCTACTTCTGCTTCATTGACTATTCTAAAGCCTTTGACTGTGTGGATCATAATAAATTGTGGCAAGTTCTTCCTGGGATGGGCATACCAAGCCCCCTTCCCTCTCTCCTGTGGAATCTGTACAAGGACCAAGTAGCAACAGTCAGAACTGACCACGGAACAACAGACTGGTTCAAGATTGGGAAAGGCGTACGGCAAGGCTGCATACTCTCACCCAACCTTTTTAACTTGTATGCAGAACACATCATGCGATGTGCGGGGCTGGATGAATGCAAAGCTGGGGTGAAAATTGCTGGAAGAAACATTAACAACCTGAGATATGCAGATGACACCACTCTGATGGCCGAAAGCGAGGAGGAGCTGAGGAGCCTTCTAATCAAGGTGAAAGAAGAAAGCGCAAAAGCCGGGTTGCAGCTAAACGTCAAAAAAACCAAGATTATGGCAACAAGAATGATTGACAACTGGAAAATAGAGGGAGAAACCGTGGAGGCCGTGACAGACTTTGTATTTCTAGGTGCAAAGATTACTGCAGAGGCAGACTGTGGCCAGGAAATCAGAAGACGCTTACTTCTTGGGAGGAGAGCAATGTCCAGTCTCGATAAAATAGTGAAGAGTAGAGACATCAGACTGGCAACAAAGATCCATTGCCTAGTCCAAGCCATGGTATTCCCTGTAGTAACCTACGGATGTGAGAGCTGGACCTTAGGGAAGGCTGAGCGAAGGAAGATCGATGCTTTTGAGCTGTGGTGTTGGAGGAAAGTGCTGAGAGTGCCTTGGACTGTGAGAAGATCCAACCAGTCCATCCTCCAGGAAATAAAGCCCGACTGCTCACTGGAGGGAAAGATACTAGAGACAAAGTTGAAGTCCTTTGGCCACATCATGAGGAGACAGGAAAGCCTAGAGAAGACAATGATGCTGGGGAAAGTGGAAGGCAAAAGGAAGAGGGGCCGACCAAGGGCAAGATGGATGGATGGCATCCTTGAAGTGACTGGACTGACCTTGAGGGAGCTGGGGGTGGTGACGGCCGACAGGGAGCTCTGGCGTAGGCTGGTCCATGAGGTCACGAAGAGTCGGAGACGACTGAACGAATGAACAACAAAATATACAGATATCTACATTCACCCACAGGGAATGGTCACTCAACGTCTGAGGCCTAGCCCCCTCTCAAGCCAGCCTTTGCCGGCCTGCCTTCCTTCCTTTCCGTGGAGGTGGGGGCTGGCCCCGCTCACCAGTAGAAGGTGACCCCGCATCCCCCGCAGCGGACGTGGGCGGGCCCGAGGCAGAGCTCGCAGAAGAGCCGCCGCCCGCGGGGCAAAGACAACGGCTGCAGCCGCTCCGTCCGCATCCCCCTCGGTTGCTAAGGGCGTCGTTGCTAGGCAGGGGACAGGCCTTCCGGCTTCAGACTGGCCCTGGAGCAGCTTCATTGGCTCACCAAGGCGTCAATCAACATCCCGCAGCGAATCGCTGCCAATAGGCGCTGGGATAGGAGTTTGAGGCGGGACTTCCGAGCTGGGACGACTACAAAGCTATCGAGAACACGAAGGGGCGGGGCTTTAGTCGAGGATTGACAGGTTTCGAGGCGGGACTTCCGCGAAAGAGACTCCAAAGCTGAGGAGCACGAAGGGGCGGGGCTTTCGCCGATGATTGACAGATTTCGAGGCGGGACTTCCGGGAAGGAGACGCGAACGCTGAGGAACACGAAGGGGCGGGGTTTTCGCGGATGATTGACAGGTTTAGAGGCGGGACTTCCGCGAAAGAGACTCCAAAGCTGAGGAACACGAAGGGGCGGGGCTTTAGTCCAGGATTGACAGGTTTCGAGGCGGGACTTCCGGGCGGGAGACTAATTTGTATAGGCCTTGGGGAACACGAAGGGGCGGGGCTTTAGTCAAAGATTGACAAGTTTCGAGGCGGGACTTCCGGGAAGGACACGCCAACGCTGAGAAACACGAAAGGGCGGGGCTTTAGTTGAAGATTGACAGGTTTCGAGGCGGGACTTCCGGGAAAAGACTCCAATCTGTATAGCGGCTTGGGGAGAACGAAGGGGCGGGGCTTTAGTCGAGGATTGACAGGTTTCGAGGCGGGACTTCCGCGAGAGAGACTCCAAAGCTGAGAAACACGAAGGGGCGGGGCTTCCGTCGATGATTGACAGTTTTCGAGGCGGGACTATATAGAGCACGAAGGGACGGGGCTTCCGACGAAGAATGAGTGACAGGTGAGAGGCGGGACTTCCGGGGCGGGGAAATCCCAAAGTAATATAGTAGGCGGGACTTCCAGCGAGGTCTGATTGACAGCTTTGGGGGCGGGGATTCGGCTTGAGGAGCCAATAGAGTCTGACTGACAGGCCGCTGAGCCAACCAGGAAGCGCTTTGCCTAGCGCGAGGGGGCGGAGGAGAAGCCCCGGATGTGTAAACACGGAAGAGGGTCAGCAATGGCGGCGGAGGCGTCTGAGGCGGCGGAGGCGCGGGTGCGGGAGTGGGCGCGCGGGCAGCGTTCTCGGGGCCGAGAGCGGGTGGTGCTGGTGACTTCGGGCGGGACGCAGGTTCCGCTGGAGGCGCGCCCGGTCCGCTTCCTGGAGAACTTCAGCAGCGGGCGGCGCGGGGCGGCCTCGGCGGAGCGCTTCCTGGCCGCCGGCTACGGCGTGTGCTTCCTCTACCGCGCCCGCTCCGCCTTCCCCTTCGCCCGCCGACTGCCCCCGCCCGGGCCCGCCCTTCTCGACGCCCTCCGCCTCCGGGAAGGAGGAGAAGAAGGGGGAGAAGGAGGAGGCGTGGAGGTGGCGCCGGGCGCGCTCCCGGGGCTGGCCCCCGCCCTGCAGGCCTACCGCCGGGCCCGCGACGGGGGGGCGCTCCTCGCCCTCGAGTTCACCGCCCTCGACGAGTACCTCGCCCTCCTCCGCGCCGCCGCCAAGGCCCTCGCCCCCCTCGGTGAGCAGACAGAGAGAGAGAGGCCTAGAGCGGGAAGGGACCCTCCAGGACATCCAGCCCATCCTAGAAGACATAGATAGGATAGATAGACAGAACCCTGGAGTTGGAAGGGACCCTAAAGGCCATCTAGTCCAACCCTTAAGGGACAGACAGACAGGTAGACAGAACCCTGGAGTTAGATAGATAGATAGACAGGAATATGGATGGATGGATGGATGGATGGATGGATGGATAGATAGAGAGGAAGATGGATGGAGAGAGAGATAGATAGGTGGATGGATGGATAGATAAAGAGAGATAGGTGGATGGATGGAGAGAGAGAGATAGTCAGATAGATGGATGGAAAGATAGATAGATAGATAGATAGATAGGAATATGGATGGATGGATGGAGAGAGAGATAGACAGGTGGATGGATAGATGGATGGAGAGAGAGAGATAGGAAGATGGATGGATGGATAGATAAGTAGGTAGGTAGGTGGGTGGGAAGATGGATGGATGGATAGATAAGTAGGTAGGTAGGTATGTACGTACGTGGGAAGATGGATGGATAGATGGATGGAGAGATAGATAAGTAGCTAGGTAGGTATGTAGGTAGGTGGGAAGATGGATGGATGGAGAGATAGATAAGTAGCTAGGTAGATAGATAGGTACATGGGAAGATGGATGGATAGATAGATAAGTAGCTAGGTAGGTAGGTACATGGGAAGATGGATGGATGGATGGAGAGATAGATAAGTAGCTAGGTAGGTAGGTACGTGGGAAGATGGATAGATAGATAGATAGATAGATAGATAGATAGATAGGTAGGTAGGTATGTGGGAAGATGGATGGATGGAGAGATAAGTAGGTAGGTAGGTAGGTAGGTGGGAAGATGGATGGATGGAGAGATCCATCCATCCATCCATCTTCCTATCTCTCTCCATCCATCTATCCATCCACCTGTCTATGTCTTCTAGGGTGGATAAGTAGGTAGGTAGGTAGGTAGGTGGGTAGGTGGGAAGATGGATGGATGGATGGATGGAGAGATAGACAGACAACCGGAAGATGGATGGAGAGATAGACCAATAGGAAGATGGATGGATGGATGGATGGATGGATAGATAGATGATGTGCAGTATGGTGTTTGAGGAGGACATTGGCAGGGGTTGATCTACATGTTCATGGCGCTCACTATAACTTGCAATGTCGTTGACGGGAGGGCCTTTGGTGGAACCTGTAGCTTTTCTGTGTAAGTGGACACTCCAGACACATACAAACATACATCTTTTCACTTTGCACTTTTATTATGTCTATAGAGACCCCCCCAAGGGCCATCCACACCAACCCTCTTCTTTCTGCCAGGCATCCAAACCCATCCACACCACTTACTTTGTGTCCCTCACTTTCTCCACAAGGTTCAAGTGCCATGTTCTACCTGGCGGCGGCCGTGTCTGATTTCTACATCCCTCCGTCTGAAATGCCAGAACATAAGATCCAGTCAGCTGATGGGCCTCTCCAGGTAAGGCTTAGCGAGTCATCCAGTTAGATGAAAAAACTGATAAACTGATAGATTCCTAGGGAAGGGGCCCCAAGGATCATGCAGTCAATCCTATAAGAGATAGATAGATAATCAGATAGATAGATAGACTTGGCCACCAGCTGCGACCGTACCTTGGGAAGTCTGACAGTTCTGGCCCAACTTACCTATCTGAACATATCTCTCCTTATGAACCATCTAGAACATTAAGATCTTCTGGTGAGGCCCTTCTCTCGCTCCTGCCTTCTTCACAGATGCTTCTGACGGGGATGAGAGACAGGGCCTTTTCAGCGGTGGTCCCTCGACTGTGGAACACCCTGCCTAGAGATATAACATTGGCTCCCTCCCTGAAAGGTGAAAACTTGGCTTTTTGAGCAGGCCTTCCCAAATACAGCATGGTTATATGAAATCATGGAACTACTTGCTGACACAATTGAATAATGACTTGACATGGAGATGGTCACGGCAATGTTTTATTTATCCATCCATCCATCCATTAATCCATCCATCTATCTGTCCATCTATCTATCTATCCATCCATTTATCCATCCATCCATGCATGCATCCATCCGTCCATCCACCCGTCCGTCCATCCATCCATCCATCTGTCCATCCATCCACCCGTCCATCCATCCATCCATCTATCCATCCATCTATCCGTCCGTCCATCCACCCGTCCGTCCATCTGTCCATCCATCCATCTATCCGTCCATCCATCCATCCATGCATGCATCTGTCCATGGATGGATGGAGAGATAGCCAGACAACAGGAAGATGGATGGAGACAAAGACAGACACACAGACAGGAATGCATCCATCTATCTGTCCATCCATGTATCCATCCATTTATCCATCCACCAATCTATCCATCCATCCATCTATCTGTCCATCCATCCATCCATGTATCCATCCATCTATCTATCTGTCCATGCATCCATCTATCCATCCATCTATTTATTTATTTATTTATTTATTAATGCACTTGTATACTGCTAATATCTCAGCCTAAATCGGCGACTCATTGCGGTTTACAACATTTAAAAAACAATATTCAGTTAAAAGCATAAAACACATATACAGTACAAATTATTGGGCCACCAATAACAATCCTATGCATCTCATAACTGGAATCGTAATCCAAAATTCATCGTCCGTGTATAACCAATCCTTAGTCATCACAATTCGTTACAACGGATTAACCGAATGCTTGTTTAAACATCCATGTCTTCAATCTTTTCCGAAACACCATCAGCGAAGGGGCTGATCGTACCTCTATGGGGAGGGTGTTCCAAAGCCGGGGGGCCACCACAGAAAAGGCCCTATCTCTCGTCCCCGCCAGCCGAGCTTGAGAAGCAGGCGGGATCGAGAGCAGGGTCTCCCCGGAAGATCTCAAACTCCTGGTGGGTTCATAGGCAGAGATGCAGTCAGATAGGTAGCTTGGGCCGGAACCATTTAGGGCTTTAAAGGCCAACGCCAGCACTTTGAATTCAGCCCGGTAGCAGATCGGTAGCCAGTGGAGTTGGCGCAACAGGGGGGTTGTATGCTCCCTGCGCTCCGCTCCTGTTAAAATCATGGCTGCCGAGCGTTGGACTAGTTGGAGCTTCCGAGCTGTCTTCAAAGGCAACCCCACGTAGAGAGCGTTGCAGTAGTCTAAACGGGATGTAACCAGAGCGTGGACTACCGTGGCCAAGTCAGACTTCCCAAGGTATGGGCGCAGCTGGCGCACAAGCTTTAGCTGTGCAAATGCTCCCCTGGTCACCGCCGAAACCTGGGGTTCCAGGCTCAGCGATGAGTCCAGGATCACTCCCAAGCTGCGAACCTGCGTCTTCAGGGGGAGTGTGGCCCCATCCAGCACAGGCTGTAACCCTATACCCTGTTCGGCCTTACGACTGACCAGGAGTACCTCTGTCTTGTCTGGATTCAATTTCAATTTGTTCGCCCTCATCCAGACCGTCACAGCGGCCAGGCACCGGTTCAGGACCTGGACAGCCTCCTTAGTAGCAGGTGGAAAGGAGTGACAGAGTTGGACATCATCCGCGTACAGATGACACCGTACCCCGAAACTCCGGATGATCTCCCCCAGCGGCTTCATGTAGATGTTAAACAACATGGGAGACAATATTGAGCCCTGAGGAACCCCACAAGACAATGGTTGTGGGGTTGAACAGGTGTCCCCCAACAACACCTTCTGAGATCGACCCTCCAGGAATGACCGGAGCCACTGCAATGTCTGCCACTGCTATCTGTCCGTCCATCCATCCATCTATCTGTCCATCCATCTGTCCATCTATCCATCCATCCATCTATCCATCCATCCTTCCATGCATGCATGCATCCATCCGTCCATGGATGGATGGAGAGATAGACAGACAACAGGAAGATGGATGGAGACAAAGACAGACACACAGACAGGAAGATGGATGGATAGCTAGATCTTGGGGTTTTTTTTGGAGTCAGGCTTTCGGCTAGTGGACTTAGCAGCACTTAGACACTGACCATAGGATGATGACAATAGGAAACGGATATGTGATTTTGATTAGGAAACTAAGTATATGAGTATGTGATTTTAATTAATGTTGTTGTTAATTTTTATGTATTTGATTTTATGTTGTTGTATTGACATTATGGCATTTAATTGTTGCCCATGTAAGCTGCCCTGAGTCCCCCCTCAGGGGTGAGAAGGGCGGGGTAGAAGCGATGTAAATAAATGGAGAGACAGACAGACAGACACAGAGACAGGAAGATGGATGGATAGCTAGACCGATAGGAAGATGGATGGATGGAGGGAGGGAGAGAGAGAGAGAGAGAGAGATGGAAAGAGAGATAAACAGATAGATAGGAGGATGGATGGATGGATAGATAGATAGATAGATAGATAGGAAGATGGATGGAGAGAGAGAGAGAAATAGGCAGACAGATAGATAGGAAGATGGATGGATGGATAAGTAGGTAAGTAGGTAGGAAGATGGATGGATGGAGAAATAGACAACAGGAAGATGGATGGATAGCTAGACTGATAGGAAGATGGATGGATGGATGGATAGATAGATAGATAGATAGATAGATGGATGGAAAGAGAGAGAGAGAGAGAGAGAGATGGAAAGAGAGATAAACAGATAGATAGGAGGATGGGTGGATGGATGGATAGATAGGAAGATGGATGGGTGGATGGGTGGGTGGATGAATAGATAGATAGATAGATAGATAGATAGATAGGAAGGAAGGAAGATGGATGGAGAGAGAGAGAGAGAAAAATAGGCAGACAAATAGATAGGAAGATAGATGGATGGATGGATGGATAGATAAGTAGGTAAGTAGGTAGGAAGATGGATGGATGGAGAGATTGACAGACAACAGGAAGATGGATGGATAGCTAGACCGATAGGAAGATGGATGGATAGATAGATAGATAGATAGATAGATAGATAGATAGATAGATGGAAAGAGAGATAAACAGATAGATAGAAGGATGGATGGATAGGAAGATGGATAGAGAGATAGAGAGATAAACAGATAGATCGGAAGATGGATGGATGGATAGATAAGTAGGTAAGTAGGTAGGAAGATGGATGGATGGAGAGACAGACAGACACACAGACAGGAAGATGGATAGATAGCTAGACCGATAGGAAGATGGATGGATAGATACATACATAGATAGGTAGGTAGGTAGGTAGGTAGATAGATAGATAGATAGATAGATAGATAGATAGATAGACGGAGAGATCGATGGAGAGATAGTTATACAGACAGATAGAAAGATGGATGGATGGATGGATAGATAGATAGACAGATAGGAAAATGGATGGGTAGATGGATGGCTGGCTGGCTGGCTAGATGGATAAGAAGATAGATGGATGGATGGATAGATAGTTGGTATCCTAGAGTTTGAAGAGACCCCAGGGACCATCCAGTCCAACCCCCTTCTTTTTGCCAGGCAGGAAAACACAATCCAAGCTCGCCAGAGAAGGAGCCCATTGGACTTTCCCCAAGACGTTGTCCTTCCTGACGTTGTCCTCCCTTGTGTTTCCTGCAGATCACCATGCGGATGGTGCCCAAGATGTTGGCCCCGCTGGTGAAGGACTGGGCTCCGGAGGCCTTTGTCATCTCCTTCAAGCTGGAGACGGACCCCTCGCTGCTGATCGGCAAGGCCCGCCAGGCCCTCGAGACCTACCGGCACCAGGCGGTGGTGGCCAACCTGCTGGACTCCCGCCGGACGGTTGTGACGGTGGTCACCCGGGAGAGCGAGGCCCGGCTGGTCCTCTCTGAGGAGGAGTCCGCCCAAGGCCTGGAGATCGAGGACAAGATCGTGGGGCACCTGGAGGCCCGGCACCGAGCCTTCATGGCGCAGTGACCCTTTCCAAACTGGGAATCCTCCACACTAGATTCAGGAACGGTTTCCTTTGCGGTTTGGGCATCATCGGAGTTGCCTTACCTTACTGTACTACTACACAACTTGACCATTATTATTTGCACCATTTCTGCTGCTCTGGGGGGAAGAAAACTGTACAAGAACATTCCAAGGATTGTCGTTACTCTCGTTGCTTGGTTTTGGTTTCCTTTCGGCAATAACTGTCCCTTGTTTCCCAAAAATCACAGTCTGAGGATGAAAATAATTATAATTATAATAAAAAAATTTATTCGGTTGTAAGCATTCACTTTCCCCAAAATCACAGTGTGATGATTGAAATAATAATAATACTAATAATACAAAAATATTTGGTGATAACAACCCCCTGTTTCCTCAATATTGCAGTCTGATGATGAAAATATTATTATTATTATTATTATTATTATTATTATTTGGTTATAACTTTCCCCTTTCCCCCCAAAATCACAGTTTGATGATGGAAATATTATTATTATTATTATTATTATTATTATTATTTGGTTATAACTTTCCCCTTTCCCCCCAAAATCACAGTCATGATGGAAATATTATTATTATTATTATTATTATTATTATTTGGTTATAACTTTCCCCTTTCCCCCCAAAATCACAGTTTGATGATAGAAATATTATTATTATTATTATTATTATTTGGTTATAACTTTCCCCTTTCCCCCCAAAATCACAGTTTGATGATGGAAATATTATTATTATTATTATTATTATTATTTGGTTATAACTTTCCCCTTTCCCCCCAAAATCACAGTCATGATGGAAATATTATTATTATTATTATTATTATTTGGTTATAACTTTCCCCTTTCCCCCCAAAATCACAGTCATGATGGAAATATTATTATTATTATTATTATTATTATTATTATTTGGTTATAACTTTCCCCTTTCCCCCCAAAATCACAGTCTGATGATGGAAATGAAAATATTTATTTACTTCACTTTTATCTCGCCCTTTTCAGCTACTACTAGTAGTAATAATAATAATACATTTATTATATTATTAATAATACATATTAACCAAGAATACGTACATTTATTTACGTTATTTAGTTACGAAAAGAACCACAAAAACAAAATCAAAACAAACTCATATGAACATAGAATATATACAATTATTTACGTAAATAACCACACACACATATAAAAATGCTCTGTTCATAATGAGTACCTTAAGAACAAAAGAACCAATGAACGAAATCACACCAAATTTGGCAACAAAACATCTCACAGCACAAGGAGTGACCATCACGCAAAAAATTATGATTTTGTCATTCGGGAGTTGTAGTTGCTGGGATTTATAGTTCACCTACAATTCAAGAGAATTCTGAACTCCATCAACGATGGAATTGAACCAAACTTGGCACACAGAACTCCCAAGACCAACAGAAAATACTGGAAGTGTTTGGTGCGCATTGACCTTGAGTTTGAGAGTTGTAGTTCACCTACATTCAGAGAGCACTGTGGACTCAAACAATGATGGATCTGGACCAAACTTGGCATAAATATTCCATACGCCCAAATATGAACACAGATGGAGTTTGGGGGAAATAGACCTTGACATCTAGGAGTTGTAGTAACTGGGTGTGAAGGAGACCATTTCAATACCACCGAATGCCACCAAATGTGAAGGTGCGTGGTAAACTTACTGTCACCTAATCTGTGAGGGAAGCCGGGCAACGATCAATATCAGCCTAGGAGATATTTTATAAAGGAACTGTTAATGACAGAAGGTTTTATTCAGTGGATAGTGTAGCGTTTACTGTCTCTGGCTGACTTCACTATTGCAGGCTGTTCAACTTAGGAGAAACTGTATCAGGCAAGGCTTGAAAACAGTAACAAGTTTATTTTAACAGGAGTATAACATATTTAACTGTTTCTTCACAAGAGGCACAAATCTGATGGTTACATTAGAAAGGTTTCATGAGTAATCTCAGGCACAGACTTCAAAACGTTTCACAGCAGGCTTAAACCCAGCCAAACCTTGATTCTTAATTTAGAATCAACAACCCCCTGTAGCTCTCTCACTACCGGGTCCTTCTCTGCAACCACTTTGGTCACCAATTGATTCCCTAAATCTCCACCCTGAGATTCAGTCTTTCCTATAGCACACCGGCTACAGACACATTTCCTGAATCTCCACCCAGAGACTCAGTCCTCTCAGTAGCTCACCGGCTTACTGACTGACTTTCAAAACAGCTGCCTCCTGAAGAGGCAGTTGGCTCTGCCCTTGTTGCTATGGCAACTCAGCTAACGCCAAGCCACCATCTCCAACAAAACATAATCCTCCATACTTACCATCCCTAAACTACTGTTTAAATTACACATAACCAAAGGAACAAAATTTACACATTGTCACACTGGGATTCATAGTTCACCTACAATCAAAGAGCATTCTGAACCCCAACAACGACACAATTGGGCCAAACTTCCCACACAGAGCCCCCATGACCATCAGAAAATACTGAAGGCCATCCAATCCAACTCCCTTCATCAGGGCAAGAAAACATAATCAAAGCCCTCCTGACAAAGAGCCATCCAGCCTGACAGAGAGAGAGATGATTCACACACACACAGGTATAGTATCATAGATTTGAAAGGGACCCTTAAAAAAGGACAATGATACGTTGTATATTCCAGGGTGGAAAACTAGACAATCTCCACATCAACACTGACAAAGAAACAGCAAGAAATAGTGTTAAACCATATACACATATGAACACATATATAGACTCATACACATATACACAAGCACACACAAATATACACATACATATACACACACATATACATATACACATGCATATACATAACACATATATACACACACATATGCATATACACAAGCACACACAAATATACACCTACACATGCACACATATATATGTACACATAAATACACACATACGCATATACACAAGCACACACATATATAAAGAAATTACATATATTAGAAACCAACGCTTTCTCATTATTTTCCAGATCAACAGACTGGGCCACAGCAACGCCTGGCAGGGGACAGCTAGTCTATATATAGAAATAGATGCAGACTAGACCTATAGCAGCAATAGAATGAATGGAGGAGTGAGGCTCAAAGTGCGCATGCGCTCTAGAGGAGGAGTGGGCGTGGCTTCGTTGCCATGGCGCCGCTTTCAGGAGGCAGAGCGCAGGCCGCGTTGCCATGGTTCCCGCGGCCTCCCCTTGGGCCTGGAGCCTCCCGGATGGAACTCGCCACGCCGCCGGTGAGTTCGCCAGACACCAGAAAAGTTACTTTTCTATTTCCCGGGGAAGTATCATTCCCCTTGGGTGGAAAGCCTACCAAACAGTCCTTTCCTCCGTCTCTCAGGAGGTTTGGACTCCAACTCCCAGAAGGCCCTGCCAGCGCCGCCAATCGCCGGGGATTCTGGGAAGTGTAGTCCTAGAGACCCAGCTAGGCCTAAGTGTTGGGGAAAGGAGGCGAGGGAGAGGCTGTGGGCCTGGAATTGGGGTGGGAGTTGCAGTGGCCTCTCTGGAAGGCCGCAGGTTTAGTTATTATGTAATTTATTAATGATTTTAATCATAATAAATAAATAAATAATATATTGGGCCACAAGGCCTGTTTATTTCTCGTGTCAGGGCAGCCAGTTGATTACATTACATTACAAGGTGTGGGATTCCCTATCTCTTTAACTATTTTATCAGATGGTGCATAGATGCAGCCATCTTAGAGTACCCATTTCCTAGAGGGGGCGGAGATTAGGAGCAGCCTGGAGGGAAATGTGGAGAGCTTTGTAATCGGCTGGAAACAAAGGCCAAGCTACTTCCATGCAGATACCCTCACACATTGACCATGCTAGCTTCATGGTAGTCAAGTAAGTGGAGTATATCTATACCTGTGGGATGTCCAAGGTGAGACCACCCAGGCTCAGGATGTCTCCAATGAACAAGGTTTTTATTTCTCGTGTCAGGGCAGCCAGTCAGTTATATTACATTTCTAACAGAACAAAGCAAACAAACAGACAAAATACAAAATGTGTGAGTTTGGTAGTTGATTAATAGTCCTTTGACCAGTATCTGGCCCCTTGGAGTGCCTCTGGTGTTGCTGCAAGAAGGTCCTCCCTTGTGCATGTGGCAGGGCTCAGGTTGCATTGCAGCAGGTGGTCAGTGGTTTGCTCTTCTCCACACTCGCATGCCGAGGATTCCACTTTGTGGCCCCATTTCTGAAGGTTGGCTCTGCATCTCGTGGTGCCAGAGCGCAGTCTGTTCAGCGCCTTCCAAGTCTCCCAGTCTTCTGTGTGCCCAGGGGGGAGTCTCTCATTTGGTATCAGCTATTGGTTGAGGTTCTGGGTTTGAGCCTGCCACTTTTGGACTCACATTTGCTGGGGTGTTCCAGCAAGTGTCTCTGTAGATCAGTGTTTCTCAACCTGGGGGTCGGGACCCCCGGAGGGGTCGCAAGGGGGTGTCAGAGGGGTCGCCAAAGACCATCAGAAAACAGTATCATGGGGGTTCTGTGTGGGAAGTTTGGCCCAATTCAGTCATTGGTAGGGTTCAGAATGCTCTTTGATGGTAGGTGAACTATAAATCCCAGTAACTACAAATCCCAAATGTCAAGGTGTATTTCCCTTAAACTTCATCTGTGTTCATGTTTGGGTATATAGAATATTCATGCCAAGTTTGGTCCAGATCTATCATTGTTTGAGTCCACAGTGCTCTCTGGATATAGGTGAACTACAACTCCCAAACTCAAAGTCAATGCCCACTAAACCCTTGCAGTATTTTCTGTTGGTCATGGGAGTTCTGTGTGCCAAGTTTGGTTCAATTCCATCATTAGTGGAGTTCAGAATGCTCTTTTATTGTAGGTGAACTATAAATCCCAGCAACTACAACTCCCACGGGATAAAATCAATCCCACCAACCCCACCAGTATTCAAATTTAGGCATATTGGGTATTTGTGCCAAATTTGGTCCAGTGAATGAACGTACATCCTGCATACCAGATATTTACATTACGATTCACAACAGCAGCAAAATGACACTTATAGAATCCTAGAATCAAAGAGTTGGAAGAGACCTCATGGGCCATCATCCAGTCCAACCCCATTCTGCCAAGAAGCAGGAATTCAAATCACCCCTGACAGATGACATTCAAATCACCCCTGACAGATGGCCATCCAGCCTCTGTTTAAAAGCTTCCAAAGAAGTAGCAACAAAAATAATTTTATGGTTGGAGGGTCACCTTAACACGAGGAAGTGTATTAAGGGGTCATGGCATTTGGAAGGTTGAGAACCACTGCTGTAGATCTTAGAAAACTATGTCTGGATTTAAGTCGTTGACATGCTGGCTGATACCCAAACAAGGGATGAGCTGGAGATGTCTCTGCCTTGGTCCTTTCACTATTGGCTGCTACTTCCCGGCGGATGTCAGGTGGTGCAATACCGGCTAAGCAGTGTAATTTCTCCAGCGGTGTGGGGCGCAGAAACCCTGTGATAATGCGGCATGTCTCATTAAGAGCCACATCCACTGTTTTAGCGTGGTGAGATGTGTTCCACACTGGGCATGCATACTCAGCAGCAAGGGCAGATGTCTTCACTGTATCTGGTTGTGATCCCCAGGTTATGCCAGTCAGCTTTCGTATGATATTGTTTCTAGCACCCACTTTTTGCTTGATGTTCAGGCAGTGCTTCTTGTAGGTCAGAGCACGGTCCAGAGTGACTCCCAGGTACTTGGGTGCGCTGCAATGCTCCAGTAGGATTCGTTCCCAGGTAATAATCCTCAGAGCTCGGGATGCTTGTCCGTTCTTGAGATGAAAGGCACATGTCTGAGTTTTAGATGGATTAGGGATCAACTGGTTTTCCCTGTAATAGGCAGTAAGAGCACCTAGAGCTTCAGAGAGCTTCTGTTCAACCATCTCAAAGCTCCCTGCTTGAGCGGTGATGGCACAATCATCAGCATAGATGAAACTCTCTGTCCCTTCTGGCAGTGGCTGGTCATTTGTGTAGATGTTGAACATGGATGGAGCAAGCACGCTCCCCTGAGGCAGGCCGTTCTTCTGTTTCCGCCATCTGCTTCTCTGGCCCTGAAACTCAACAAAAAAGCTCCTGTTTTGTAGCAGGTTTCCTGTGAGGCGGGTGAGGTGGTCGTCCTTTGTGATATTGTACATTTTTCTCAGGAGGAGGCCAAGGTGGTTCACAGTCTCATAGGCTGCTGACAGGTCTATGAAGACAGCTCCTGTGATCTGCTGCCTTCCAAAGCCATCTTCTGTGTGCTGAGTCAGGTTCAGCACTTGCGATGTGCAGCTTTTGCCTTTCCTGAAGCCAGCTTGCTGTGGAATCAGACATGGGTCTATTTTTCCCGTAATTCTATGCAAAATAAGTCTCTCAAGAACTTTGTAGAGGTGGCACAACAGGGAGATTGGTCTGTAGCTTTTTGGGTTGACATCACTGGGTAAGAAAGGTGGCCTGTGTGTGGTGGAAAGGGAAGGAAGGAAGAAGAAGGAAATTGGGAAAGCGGGAAAGCGGGAAGGAAGGAAGGAAAGGGGGAAAAAAGGGATGAAGGAAGGAAGGGATAAAGGAGGGAAGGAAGCCTCCTGCACTGTGCTAATAATATAATATATTGTATATACATATACTGAAGGAGGCTTCAAGGGTCTCTGAGTGAAATTAAACAAGGGGCTTTGAATGAAATTAACAGCAAAAGAGAAACATACCCTTTCTCTGTAGAAAAATAGCAATACAGAAGAAAATGTTTTTAAGAAACAAGATGCGACATGGAGAAGGTACTTCCTTGCACAGGATGCGTTGTGGTTAACTTCAAAGGTTGTGGTAAAGTGCAGAGTATGCATGTACAAGAAGGTACTTTCCATCAAAAGGTCAAGGGAGAGGGGCTGGAAAGAGAGTACTTTCCATGAAAAGAAAATGTTCTCTTTTGTTAAAGGTTAAAATTGTTGATGTCAGGCAGTGGTACTTTCCCTTTTTGTTTACACTGGGCTATAAAGTTTGCAGATTTCAAGGGAAGAGCGCGGCAGTCACTTGAAGGGTAACATCTGCACATGCTGCCCAGCTGTCCGTCTTCTTCATGAAGAAACTAAAAATAAAACTTGTTTTTTTTATCTTTCATTGGGACGGTCTCCTTCCTTTCGTGCTCCCGCAGCGTGGATCTAAGAAGACCCAATTTAGGGTCTCTAATATGATATTATATATATATATATATATATATATATATATATATATATATATGTAATGTTTGTTTGTGGGAGAAACATAACTCAAAAAGCACTGGATGAATGGACATAAAATTTTGACGCAATACACCCAACGATCCAACAAATAACCATCACTCCTGAAAACACAAAAAACCCAGCAGAACAGACTTGAAACTCCAAAAATTAAACCATATACACATACACTCATATACATACACATATGAACACATACATACAGACGCATACACATATACACAAGCACACACAAATATACACATACATATACACACACATATATACATGCACACATGCATATACATAACACATATATACACACACATATGCATATACACAAGCACACAGAAATATACACCTACACATGCACACATACACACATATACATGTACACATAAATACACACATACGCATATACACAAGCACACACATATATACACAAAGATATACACACGCACATACACACACATATATACATATACACATACATGCACACACATATATACATATACACAAGCACGCACAAATATACACCTGCATATGCACATACACACATGTACACATACACACGCACATATATACACACATATATATGCATATACAAAAGCACACACATACACAATATACATATACACATATAAACACAGAAATACACAAATATATACACATTTGTGTATATGTGTTTGCATGTATACATATGTGTGTGCATATGTGTGTATACGTGTGTATATATTTGGGAAGAAAAAAGAAAAGGGGGATAAGCTATAGGAAGGAAAGAAAGCAGGAGGAGACATTGCAAGGTAGGCCTTCTTTCTCAGAAACAAAAGGGAAAGCACAGGTTGGGCAGTCAGGTATATATACCCTCATATCTAATACAGACATGGGCAAACTTGGGCCTTCCCGCCAAGTGTTTTGGACTTGATGTGTCATACAGTGTTATTGTATCAGTAAAATAATAATAATAATAAAGTAAAAGGTGGTCCCAGTGGTGATCGGCACACTGGGTGCAGTACCTAAAGACCTTGGCCTGCACTTAAACACAACCAGTAGGCTTTTAGGAATTCTGGGAGTTCAAGTCCAAAACACTTGGAGGGAAGGCCCAAGTTTACCCATGTAATATATAGACGACATCTGTTTTCCTCGCTTCTTTGACAGGAGCGATCCCAGGCGGAAGAGATCCGGCTGCAGCTCGAAGAAGAGGGGGTCAACCCTGCGGCCCCCCCAGATGAGCAGCTCTGTTCCGTGTGGAGTCTGTTTCTGCGCGGCCGAGAAGAACTGCGTTCGACCACCATTGAGCTGGAGAAGCTCCGCCAACAGCAAACGGAGGAGATGCGAGAGGTGAGGCACCAACAGCAGACCCATAGGCTTCGGAAGGACTCCGGACTGTCCTGAACATCGACACAAGCAGTCCCCAAGTTGCAAAAAAGAGAGCTTCTGTAGCTTTGTTCTTAAGTTGAATTTGTTTGTAAGTCAGGACAAGTAGATAGATGACATGTTTGTAATCAGTACAGGCAAACAACCCAATCTCTCAGGCATTCTGCCTGGCTGAGAGAAAGATTGATAACAGAGTCAAGGCTGAAACAAAACCCGTTCCTGGCCATCTGTTGGGGGTGATTTGAATGCAATTTTCCTGCTTCTTGGCAGAATGGGGTTGGACTGGCTAGCCCATGCGGTCTCTTCCAACTCTAGGATTCTATGATCCTATGATTCTATAACAGATCGGCACAGATTAGGGGATAAAAGTGCCAAGTACAGAATCTTTAGTTCAGACGAAGCATTGCTGAAAATTGAGTTAAGATATCTTTCCTAGTCCTTGGAAGCCTTGAATAGCTCAGTTCCTGGCCCAGCTGCAGAAATTAATGAGCCAGTAGATAGAGGACATGTTTGTAATCAGGACAGGCAAACAACCCAATCTCTCAGGCGTTCTGCCAGGCTGAGAGAAAGATTGATTACAGAGTCAAGGCTGAAACGAAACCCGTTTCTGGCCGCTTGAGACAATGAGCAGATTAGCGGATAAAAGTACCAAGTACAGAATCTTTAGTTCAGACGAAGCATTGCTGAAAATCTTTCCTAGTCCTTGGAAGCCTTGCCTTGGATAGATTCATGTGTTAAGTGCCTTTTTTGGATTCATGATTCAAGTTTTGGACGTTTCTGTATTTGTTTTTCATGAACTTTGATGGACTAATTTCCTGGATTATTTGTTCCTGCTTATCTTTGTACCTAATGGCTTCACACTACAAGAAAGGAGATTCCACCTGAACATTAGGAAGAACTTCCTGGCTGTGAGAGCTGTTCAGCCGTGGAACTCCCTGCCTCGGAGTGTGGCGGAGACTCCTTCTTTGAAGGCTTTTAAACAGAGGCTGGGTGGCCATCTGTTGGGGGTGCTTTGAATGCAATTTTCCTGCTTCTTGGCAGAATGGGGTTGGACTGGATGGCCCAAGAGGTCTCTTCCAACTCTAGGATTCTATGATTCTATAACAGACCAGCACCTGAACCAGCTGCAGAAATTAATAAGCCAGTAGATAGATGACATGTTTGTAATCAGTACAGGCAAACAACCCAATCTCTCAGGCATTCTGCCTGGCTGAGAGAAAGATTGATAACAGAGTCAAGGCTGAAACAAAACCCGTTCCTTGCCATCTGTCGGGGGTGCTTTGAATGCAATTTTCCTGCTTCTTGGCCGAATGGGGTTGGACTGGATGGCCCACAAGGTCTCTTCCAACTCTATGATTCTGTGGTCCTATGATTCTATAACAGATCGGCACTTGGATCAGCTGCAGAAATTAACAAGCCAGTAGATAGAGGACGTGTTTGTAATCATTACAGGCAAACAACCCAAACTTTCAGGCCTTCTGCCAGGCTGAGAGAAAGACTGATAACAGAATCAAGTCCGAAACGAAACCCGTTCCTGGCCATCTGTCAGGGGTGCTTTGAATGCAGTTTTCCTGCTTCTTGGCAGAATGGGGTTGGACTGGATGGCCCATGAGGTCTCTTCCAACTCTATGATCCTATGATTCTATAACAGATCGGCACTTGGCCCGCTCTTTGTCCTTATGTTCGGTTTTTATGTTCTATGTGTATTGTATATTGTTTATATGCTTTGATGTTTTATACTTTACTGTTATGTTGCTTATTTTATTTTATTGTAATTTTTTTAAAAAAATTTGTATTGTATTGTAATCTGTTGTTCGGGCTTGGCCCCATGTAAGCCGCTCCGAGTCCCCATTGGGGGAGATGGTGGCGGGGTATAAATGATGATGATGATGATTATTATTATTATTGGATCAGCTGCAGAAATTAATAAGCCAGTAGATAGAGGACATGTTTGTAATCAGTACAGGTAAACAATAGGCTTGGGTAACTACGGAAAAAATTGGTTCTAAACTCATTTCGTTTTTAGGGGGGCCCTTGCGTTTCGTTTTTTTTAATAATTCCGAAATTTACCTTTAAAAAATTTCAAAATTTACGAAATTTCGTAAAATTACGAATCGATTCGTTAATGGCGGACGCGATTGCGCAATATGCTAAAAATCCCTCCAAATGGGATAGGGGAAACTTCTGAAGCTTCCCTCTCCCTCTGTTGTTGACTGTTGGTGTGATAATTTATTTTTTATCACTGATAAAACAAACAACAACTATAAAACTTGCACCAGACATACGGAAATAATTACGAAACAATTACGAAACAATTTCGAACCAATTACGAAACAATTACGAAACAATACGATATAAATTGGAAAAATTGATTCGATTTTTAATTACTCCTCACAATAGTCCTGCATGGCTCAATATTGGATCGTAAGCTAATTTAAATACGAATTAATAACAAATTACAAAATTAACGAACGAAACCGCCCAAGCCTAGTAAACAACCCAAACTCTCAGGCGTTCTGCCAGGCTGAGAGAAAGACAGATAACAGAGCCAAGTCCGAAATGAAACCCGTTCCTGTCCATCTGTCGGGGGTGCTTTGAATGCGATTTTCCTGCTTCTTGGTGGAATGGGGTTGGACTGGATGGCCCACCAGGTCTCTTCCAACTCTAGTATTCTATGATTTTGTTTCATAGGCATATAGGTCTCTGATTCAGTTCCCTCTCCATCCATAGGAATCCACTGAGTGACTTTTGGGCAAGTCACACGCTCTCAGAAAACCCCAAGTTTGCATAAGTCTGGTATTATTTTAAGTCACACCACAACAAGGCCCGAGAATTGTGCGCTTCCCTTCTCTTTCCCCGATTATTATTATTATATTTAATACGCCATTGGGAGAGACGTAAACAACACTTTTTGGGTTTTTTGTCCCGTTTTTTTGTATCCTGCTGACTTTGGACTGAAAGCCATGTTTTCCTTTTCTCAGTGACTCCTCTGTTCAGGTATTCTCCGTCTCGGAATTGTAGGCATGCCGTCAATAGAGGAATCTGTTATGCTCAGGCTGCGGGGAGCTTCCCCTTCGGAACGGAATGGGATTTGCGCAGGAGGGCATCCTGTACGGGGCAGAACCCTATTGCTTCGGAGCCGTTCCTTTCCTTCAAAGCGGGGAAGCAAGACAATAGGAACAGCAGGGGAGAACGATGCCTTGTATCTGGACCGCGGCTGTCAATTTCCTTTCTCCGCCGATGATTGATTTCCTGCCCTTTGCCAGGACACCTCGGGTTCCCAAAGGGTACTTTTCCACATGCGTTTGGCATTTGCGAAGGCCTGTCCGTTCCCCTCTTTGAACAAAGGGCACATGCCGTAACTGATGGGAAAAGGAGACCGAAATAGGTGGTATAAGTGCATAAGTGCACATGGCCCTTGAAGATAACACGAGGAGGTCTATGGCATCCGGCATCCTGTTTCTCACCTACTTTGGTCTCCCGGCTCTCAGGGGAAAAATTTCCAGACTTGTGTGGCTTTGTGTCGGTGCCTCCAAGGCGTGCATTATGTGCCTACTGACCTCTCCCAATTGCTCTGAACTTTCGGGAGTGAAAAACAAGTCATTTTCTCCCTTGGAGCATCAATTTTTCAAATACGTTGCAGGTCCCTTTTGGTCGGTTTAGCAACACCGTCCTTGTGTCCATTTCAGCTTGTGAAATTGTATTAATTTTATCAATTTGGTTGTTGCACTCCAGGTCCAGAAGAAGCCCTCTGACTTAAAACACACCACACAAAGAGTGAAGAAACCAATCTTCTTTTATTGAAACTTAGTAAATAGCCAGAAGAAATAAATGCTTGTAAGAAAATCAGAAGGTTCCAAAAAGTAAGAAGTCAATAAGAAGCCCTCTGACTTTAAAACACACCACACAAAGAGTGAAGAAACAAATCGTCTTTTATTGAAGCTTAGTAAATAGCCAGAAGAAATAAATGCTTGTAAGAAAATAAGAAGGTTCCAAAATGTAATGTCCATAAGAAGCCCTCTGACTTAAAATACACCACACAAAGAGTGAAGAAACCACTCTTTTATTGAAGCTTAGTAAATAGCCAGAAGAAATAAATGCTTGTAAGAAAATAAGAAGGTTCCAAAAAGTAATAAGTCCATAAGAAGCCCTCTGACTTAAAATACACCACACAGAGTGAAGAAACCAATCTTCTTTTATTGAAACTTAGTAAATAGCCAAAAGAAATAAATACTTGTAAGAAAATAAGAAGGTTCCAAAAAGTAAGAAATCCGTAAGAAGCCCTCTGACTTTAAAACACACCACATGAAGAGTGAAGAAGCAAATAGTCTTTTATTGAAACTTAGTAAATAGCCAGAAGAAATAAATGCTTGTAAGAAAATAAGAAGGTTCAAAAAAGTAATGTCCATAAGAAGCCCTCTGACTTAAAATACACCACACAAAGAGTGAAGAAACCAATCTTCTTTTATTGAAGCTTAGTAAATAGCCAGAAGAAATAAATGCTTGTAAGAAAATCAGAAGGTTCCAAAAAGTAAGAAGTCCATAAGACGCCCTCTGACTTCTCTGGCTTTAAAACTGGATTCTCCGGCTTGAACCAAGGCCAGGAAATCCCTTCCTTCTCTGGTTTAAACCTGGCTTCTCTGGCTTTAAAACTGGATTCTCTGGCTTGAACCGAGGCCAGGAAATCCCTTCCTTCTCTGGTTTAAACCTGGCTTCTCTGGCTTTAAAACTGGATTCTCTGGCTTGAACCGAGGCCAGGAAATCCCTTCCTTCTCTGGTTTAAAACTGGCTTCTCTGGCTTTAAAACTGGATTCTCTGGCTTGAACCTAGGCCAGGAAATTCCTTCCTTCTCTGGTTTAAACCTGGCTTCTCTGGCTTTAAACCTGGCTTCTCTGGCTTGAACCAAGGCCAGGAAATCCCTTCCTTCTCTGGTTTAAAACTGGCTTCTCTGGCTTGAACCTAGGCCAGGAAATCCCTTCCTTCTCTGGTTTAAACCTGGCTTCTCTGGCTTTAAAACTGGCTTCTCTGGCTTGAACCTAGGCCAGGAAATCCCTTCCTTCTCTGGTTTAAAACTGGCTTCTCTGGCTTTAAAACTGGCTTCCCTGGCTTGAACCTAGGCCAGAAAATTCCTTCCTTCTCTGGTTTAAACCTGGCTTCTCTGGCTTTAAAACTGGCTTCTCTGGCTTGAACCTAGGCCAGAAAATCCCTTCCTTCTCTGGTTTAAACCTGGCTTCTCTAGCTTTAAAACTGGCTTCTCTGGCTTGAACCTAGGCCAGGAAATTCCTTCCTTCTCTGGTTTAAACCTGGCTTCTCTGGCTTTAAAACTGGCTTCCCTGGCTTGAACCTAGGCCAGAAAATCCCTTCCTTCTCTGGTTTAAACCTGGCTTCTCTAGCTTTAAACCTGGCTTCTCTGGCTTGAACCTAGGCCAGGAAATTCCTTCCTTCTCTGGTTTAAAACTGGCTTCTCTGGCTTTAAAACTGGCTTCTCTGGCTTGAACCTAGGCCAGGAAATCCCTTCCTTCTCTGGTTTAAACCTGGCTTCTCTGGCTTTAAAACTGGTTTCTCTGGCTTGAACCTAGGCCAGGAAATCCCTTCCTTCTCTGGTTTAAACCTGGCTTCTCTGGCTTTAAAACTGGCTTCTCTGGCTTGAGCCAAGGGCAGGTAATTCCTTCGTTCTCTGGTTTAAACCTGGCTTCTCTAGCTTTAAAACTGGCTTCTCTGGCTTGAGCCGAGGCCAGGAACCAGAAGTGGGGAAAAGCAAGTGGAGGAAATTCCTTCCTTCTCTGGTTTAAACCTGGCTTCTCTGGCTTGAGCCAAGGCCAGGAAATTCTTTCCTATTTAAATAAAAATGTAATGTTCATTTGTGGGGTTAACATAGTTCAAAAGCCACTGGGTGAATTGACACCAAATTTGGACACAAGACACCTCTCAGGCCAACGAGTGACCTTCACTCATAAAAACACCGAAAAAGACAGCGGAAGGGACTTTAAAAGCCAAAAAATAGAAATTACATTACAATGCATGATATACGCAAACACACATATACACATATTCACAAATATATACACACACAAATACACAAAACACATATACACAGACTGGGCCACAGCAACACGTGGCAGGGGACGTGTGCTTATGTGTATATGTATGTTTATAGTGTATGTTTATATTTGTGTGCGCTCGCTTGCGTACATATATATGTGTGTGTGTATGCATGTGTATAAGTATATATGTGTGTATACATGTGTGTATGTATGTTTATATGTATGTTTATAGTGTATGTTTATATTTGTGTGTGCTTGCGTACATATATATGTGTGTATGTATGCATGTGTATAAGTATATATGTGTGTATACATGTGTGTATGTATGTTTATAGTGTATGTTTATATTTGTGTGTACTTTTGTACATATATATGTGTGTATATATGTGTATATGTATATTGTGTATATGTGTGTGCTTGTGTATATGCATATATGTGTGTATGTATGTGTATATGTATGTTTATAGTGTATGTTTATAGTGTATGTTTATATTTGTGTGTGCTTGCGTACATATATATGTGTGTATATATGTGTATATGTATATTGTGTATATGTGTGTGCTTGTGTATATGCATATATGTGTGTATGTATGTGTATATGTATGTTTATAGTGTATGTTTATAGTGTATGTTTATATTTGTGTGTGCTTGCGTACATATATGTGTGTGTATATATGTGTATATGTATATTGTGTATATGTGTGTGCTTGTGTATATGCATATATGTGTGTACGTATGTGTATATGTATGTTTATAGTGTATGTTTATAATGTGTGTTTATATTTGTGTGCGCTTGCGTACATTTATATGTGTGTATATGTATATATGTGTGTATATGTATATTGTGTATATGTGTGTAGGTGTATTTGTAGGTGTGTATATGTGTTTATTTGTGTGTGCTTGTGTATATATGTGTGTGTATATAGGACCAGGCGCAGGGGGCTTTCTCTATTTCTGCCCCTGCCTTGTGGAATTCCTTGCCGCCCTACATGAGAGCCACGCGTGACTTAGGGCCTTTTACTCTCGCACTTAAGACCTGGCTTTTTACTAGAGCATTCGATCTCTCTTGATTTTTAATTTTTGTATGTATGTATTTTATCTTTTGTAATTTAGCTGTAAATCGCCTGGAGCATTCTCGGATGGAGGGCGATTAATAAGTTATTAAATGATGATGATGATGATGTATGTGTATATGTATACATGGTTTATTTTGTGGGGGTTTAAAGTCCATTCTGCTTGTTTTTTGTGTGTGTTTTAGGGGTGATGGTCACTTGTTGGCCTGAGTGGTGTCTTGTGTCCAAATTTGGTGTCAATTCGTCCAGTGGTTTTTGAGTTATGTTAATCCCACAAACGAACATTACATTTTTATTTATATAGATTATTATTATTATTATTATTATTATTATTATTATTATTGTGTAGGGTCCCTTGAATATCCCAAAGTAAAAAAAAAGAAAAGCTTATTGTTAATCATAATTCACCATTAATTTTTTGCACCGCATCCTGTCAGATCCCCAAAATTTGGAGGAAAGCAAGAGTCATTGCCATCTTGAAGCCAGGCAAAGACCGCAATGTCCCAAAAAGCTACAGACCAATCTCCCTGTTGTGCCACCTCTACAAAGTTCTGGAGAGACTTATTTTGCATAGAATTACGGAAAAAATAGACCCATGTCTGATTCCACAGCAAGCTGGCTTCAGGAAAGGCAAAAGCTGCACATCGCAAGTGCTGAACCTGATTCAGCACATAGAAGACGGCTTTGAAAGGCAGCAGATCACAGGAGCTGTCTTCATAGACCTGTCAGCAGCCTATGAGACTGTGAACCACCACCTCCTCCTGAGAAAAATGTACAATATCACAAAGGACGACCACCTCACCCGCCTCATAGGAAACCTGCTACAAAACAGGAGCTTTTTTGTTGAGTTCCAGGGTCAGAGAAGCAGATGGCGGAAACAGAAGAACGGCCTGCCTCAGGGGAGTGTGCTTGCTCCATCCATGTTCAACATCTACACAAATGACCAGCCACTGCCAGAAGGGACAGAGAGTTTCATCTATGCTGATGATCGTGCCATCACCGCTCAAGCAGGGAGCTTTGAGATGGTTGAACAGAAGCTTTCCGAAGCTCTAGGTGCTCTTACTGCCTATTACAGGGAAAACCAGCTGATCCCTAATCCATCTAAAACACAGACATGTGCCTTTCATCTCAAGAACAGAGAAGCATCCCGAGCTCTGAAGATCACCTGGGAAGGAATCCCACTGGAGTATTGCAGCGCACCCAAATACCTGGGAGTCACTCTGGACCGTTCTCTGACCTACAAGAAGCACTGCCTGAACATCAAGCAAAAAGTGGGTGCTAGAAACAATATCGTACGAAAGCTGACTGGCACAACCTGGGGATCACAACCAGATACAGTGAAGACATCTGCCCTTGCTGCTGAGTATGCATGCCCAGTGTGGAACACATCTCACCACGCTAAAACAGTGGATGTGGCTCTGAATGAGACATGCCGCATTATCACGGGGTGTCTGCGCCCTACACCACTGGAGAAATTACATTGCTTAGCCGGTATTACACCACCTGACATCCGCCGGGAAGTGGCAGCCAATAGTGAAAGGACCAAGGCAGAGACATCTCCAGCTCATTCTGTTTGGGTATCAGCCAGCATGTCAACGACTTAAATCAAGAAATAGTTTTCTAAGATCTACAGAGACACTCGCTAGGACACCTCAGCAAGTGAGAGTCCAAAAGTGGCAGGCGTGGGGTTTTTTTTTGTGTGTGTTTTTTTTATCTGTTTGTTTGTTTTGTTCTGCTAGAAATGTAATACAGTGTTCTGGTTGCGGATGACATGATAAATAAAATACCATTAATTTTGATTATTGGTTGGATTGTAGGTGCTCAGCTCCAGGTCAAAAATGATTTCCGACTCCCAGTGTATCTAAAAGGAGCCAGATTTTTATTTTTGGGCTCCGAGGGTGATGTTGTTTCGAAGTGCCTTCCCTTTGTTCCAAACCCAGGTCTCGGTGTTCTATTAAAATGCAAACTCTGGATCTGAAAGTCCAGAGTCCGCAAGCGTTGGTATGCGTTTCATGCCTTGAATGAACCAGAATAGTTGTGTTTTGCAAAATCTGCAAATTCCAAAGTTAACCTTTGAGCGGATTCGGATTGTCCTGGTTATCAGCAAAGCAAAACAAGGGCTCCATCTGCTGACAGCTCAAAAATCCTGCAAGCTTCTTTATTAATTTCAAATTTCAAATATTATCAATGGAGGTGATTTATGAAAGGGATTGTGACCATCATCTATATTATTATTATTATTATTATTATTATTATTATTAACATGCCTATTTACCTAACTCTCCTTGCAGCTTGAGGCGGGTAATACATGTTGATGATGATGATTATGTGAGGCCCCTGGAAGATCTCAGAGTGAGAAAATTGGCATACTGATCAATAATAATAATAATAATAATA